>NC_038244.2:43409674-43490180 GCF_000004515.6 Glycine max
GTGACATTATGTTGAAAAAACTCTAACCAATATCAGCTGAAAAAATATTCCTAGGCGACGTCGACCAAAAAAATCCTAAACAACACCAGTAAACAAATATCTCAAACCAATGCCAACAATAAAACCCAAGGTGATGTTTCCAAGAAACATCACCAACCGACGTTGACCAAAAAAATCCTAGTCAACATAGATTGAAAAATAGCCTTAACAAAAAAATAGTCTTGACCGATGTCGACGAAAAAAAAATCGTAGCTGACATGACCAAAAAATAGTCTCGACTAACATTGATTGCAAAAAACCCTCATCGGCATCGACCAAAAGCTAGACTTGACTGATGTAGGACAAAAAATATCATAAGTTGACATTGTCCAAAAATATAGTTTAGACCAACATTGAAAAAAAAACCTAGCCGACATCAACCAAAAAAAGCATCAGCTGAAAAGCATCATCAATGTTGGTTAAAAAAACTCTAGATGACAACAACAAAAAATAGCTCTAACCAACGTCGGCTTTAAAAATTTAGTCGGCATTGTCCGAAAAATAGTCTCGACCGATGTTGCCTGAGAAACATCATCAAATAAAGTTGAACAAAAAAACTCTAGCCAACATCTATCTACAAATAATCGTAGTCGACATCGGCTGAAAAATAGTCTCCGCAAAATAATTACCTTTTTTTCAATCTTTGACCAGAGTTATTTTTGGAGGAATGCTTTAAAATTTAAAAATCCAATAAAACTCAATAACATATTCAAATAATTGAATTGGAAATCTAAAAAATTGGATTCGAATTTCAAACCTATCCATTAAAATGAATTTAAAATGATTTAGATATAATTGGTTACGAATTGATTTTATATAACCTGACTTTTTGAACACTCTAATAAAAACTAATTATTGTTTCCTTTTAAATGTGTAATTGGATAAAGGAACTCTATTCTTTCACTCACTTCCTAATTTACTTCGTAGAGCTTCTTAAAAGTATCAATGAATAATTTACTTCGAAGAGCTTCTTAAAAGTATTAATGAATGAGGTTCCTAATATACTTCAAAGAGGTTTTTAAAAGTTTTAATGGATGAGGTTTCAATGCTACATTACTCTAACATTGTTGTTTAAGATAAAAAAAAAGAATAAATATTTATATCTCACAGCATAAGAAAGAGTATATAATAATGGATGTTCTTGTCAAGAAAAATAAAATAAAATTTATAATAAAAAATGATATTAACAAACTGTTTCAAATTCCTTAACTTATTATATTAATACTTAAATATTTATATTTCTCAGCATAAAAAAATATTTATATCTCTGCTGAATATTTAGTTACCTTAATCACTAAAATATTTTACAAATTTATTATGTTTTTCTATGGCAAAATTAAATTAAATTAATATGATTATGAGTGTGATCATTAAGGTAATTAAGTAAGCCAGCCTTTGATTTATTTGACCAACTTAAAAGTTTGTTTGATGAAAATATAATTATTCAGAAAAGGGGTTTATTTCTCTAATTTCTGGGATTTTATTAAAATCTATTTTATGTAGCATTTTATACTTAATTGATCTCCTAATATAGTCATTTTCTCATTTTTATCATCGTTATATTATTAAAATTTCTCTTTTAGACTTTTTATGTTTATAAATTGTTAATGCTCTAACACTTTCTCACTCTCTTGAAATTATCATTTCTATGATAATATAAAATCAGTAATATTATATTATAAATATATTTATATTATCCTATTTCATTCAATAAAATTTTAAAAATATTATCCTTTCTTTTAAGTTGATAAATTATTTGAAATAAGTTAAACTATGACAAGTGATATTTACTTGAAAATATACATAATTACCAAAGTAAGTTATCATCAACTGAGTCAATGTGCCTTTTTACATCCTTATATTTTTCAACTAGTTTAACATTTTATTTTACTAAATACTTTTGGTTTAGCCAGATAATTTATCGACTTACATCTAAATTTTCCGTTTTCAACTTCTAATAATTTTTCAGATTTCAACTAATGTATCCACTAGTTTTACTAAACATCTTCTATATATTCGACCATTCTTAGTTCGTACGATTGAAATGTGATTTTTTTTATACCTCTTTTTCTCCTTAATTAGTTTGTGGTAGGGACAAAGTTGTTTCGTCTAAATTTTAACAGTTTGTGGTTTGGGATACAGTTGTTACACAGCAGGGTGAGAATGACTGAATGAGAGTTACAGTTGGATTGTAGTATAATTATTTCTCTTATTTGGATCTAAATTTTAACCAAATTAAACATCAATTATATAATATCAACTTGAAATTAATTTAACCATATGTTTCATAAAAGAATATCAGTAACCATTTTGCTTTGAATTAATTTCAGATTTTAAGGGTAAAATAACTATTTTTCCCTAATTTTTTTTAGTATGACCGTGTATAATATTGATAAATTAGCTCGGCCTTAATTATAAGTGCATGCATGATAAGCTCCAAACAAAAGAAATCACGTTTAGCCAAAAAAAAAATAGGTGATATGTAGCTGTCTGATCATAATAGATTTAACTTAGACGTGTAGCACTTGTGAATCACAAACTCTTTAACTTAGACGTGTAGCTGTCTGATCATAATAGATAAATCATGTTTAATAAGATATGTTGGTTAATTTTTAACTGAAATAATTTTTTTTAATTTAATATTTTTTGAAATATTACTTAAACTAACATTTAGTTTCTAACTTTTAATTTTTTTATATTTTCTTTCATTTTTATCTTTTATATATTTATCAAAATTTTTAATTATCTTTTAAATAAATTATAATTTTATTATTTTTATGTCATTTTGTATTTTTTAATTATTTTAAAATCATTTGTGATAGTTTAAAATCGTAATATATATATATATATATATATATATATATATATATAATAGAATATGTAAAAAAAAACACAATGACTACCAAATCATTCAAGTAAAATAATTTGACAGTTTAAAATCATCATAAATCATTTTTTAAAAATAAAATTTTTAAAAAATAATTTTTGACATTAAAAAACCCTTATAAATTATGAAATCATGAACACAATGAGAATGAGAGAATGGAGAAAATTTTAAAAAAATTGAGAGACTAATAGAAAAATGATTTATTATGATGTTGGACAAAAATTAGTCTCAATGAGTTGAAAAAACTTTAACCAATATTGGCTGGAAAAATATCCCGAGGCGACGTCAACAAAAAAAATCCTAGACAACATTAGTAAACAAATATCCCACACCAACGTTGGCCATAAAACTCTGGTTGATGTCTCCAAGAAACATCACCAACCGACATTGGCCAACAAAACCATAGTCAACATAGATTGAAAAATGGCATCAACCAAAAAATATTCTTGATTGGAATCGACGAAAAAAAAAAGTTGTAGCCGACGCGACGAAACAATAGTCTCGACTGACATCAATTGCAGAAAAAAAAATTGGACGAAATAGCTCCAACCACAAGCTATTTCATAAGTTGACATCGATCAAAAGCTAGACTCAACTCATGTTGGACAAAAAATATCATAAGTTGACATTGACGAAAAATAGTTTCAACTAACATTGGAAAAAACCTAGACAACATCAAACGAAAAAAATCATCAATTGACGTTGGTTAAAAAACTCTATATGACATCAACAAAAAATAACTCTGATCAACGTCGGCTAAAAAAACCTAGTCAGTATTGTCCAAAAAATAGTCTCGACCGATGTTGCCTGAGAAACATCATCAACTGACGTTGAACAAAAAAACTCTGGCAAACGTCTATATACAAATAGTCACAGTCGACGTCGACTGAAAAATAATTTCAACTAATGTTGGTAAAATAATTACCTTTTTTTTTCAACCTTGACGAGAGTTAATTTTTTAGGGATGCTTTAAAATCTAAAAATCCAATAAAATAACGTATCCAAATAATTGAATTGGATTTAAAATCTAAAAAATTGGATTTGAATTTCAAACCAATGCATTAAAATGAATTTAAAGTAATTTGGATATAGTTAGTTACGAATTGATTTTATATAACTTGATTTTTTGAACGCTCCTAATAAAAACTAACTATTGTTTCCTTTCAAATGTGTGATTTGATAAAGGAACTCTATTCTTTGACTCACTTCCTAATTTACTTCAAAGAGCTTCTTAAAAGTATTAATGAATGAGGTTCCTAATATACTTCAAAGAGGTTTTAAAAAGTTTTAATGGATGAGGTTTCAATGCTACATTACTCTAACATTGTTGTTTAAGATAAAAAAAAAAGAATAAATTATTTTTTTAATTGCACTTTTTACCTTTATTTTTTTTAATATTTTGATGATTTTTTTCTTAAAATTAATTCCACATATTTTACCCATAATTTTTAAAAAAATTGTGAATTTTATCATTTGTCATTCATTTATTAATAAACAAAAGTTATGAGTATAGTTTACCAAAAAAAAATAGTTAAGGACAAAATTTGTCAAAAAATAAAAAATGTTGGGTAAAAAAATTTCAAAAATTAAAAATTTAGAAATAAACAATGTAATTATTTCAAAAGGAAGACGATAGAAGATAAAATTCACACATTTTTAATAATTTGAGAAAAAGAATCTTAAATTAATTTGTTCAAGTGAAATTTATCAAAAAATTATAAAAGTTAAGAGTAAAAAATGCAATCAATCAATATCTATATACTAAGGTTGGAGTATGATGAATATACTAAAATGCCCATGGCTGAGGCTGCGACACGTGTCCCGCTCCGGTTAACAAAATTGGAATTTTAGAAATTTTGTAGGATTGACGCGTGTAGTTTTATTTTTCTCCTATACCTTGCCGTTTCTCCTTCTTCACTCCATTATTTTTTGTTGCCTTCGCCACATGTCGCTTTCTAATTGACGGATTTAACGGCTCATTTAATTCCGCTTAATACTCTTTTGTTGCCTTCGCCACATGTCGCTTCCTAATTAGCAAATTTAACGACTCATTTAATTCCGCTTAATACTTACTATTTCTTCTCTCTCCTGAGTTTTCTCCATTATTGCATTTTATCCCTCAATTTTCTCTTTCTTCATCTTTCTCTTCTGAATCTTCTTCTCTTTTCCTTTTATTCTTTTTGTTTCTTCCTTCATGCAGGCGATTCTGGCTCCATGCCCGCAAGTTGGTGAGGACGAGTTTTTACCGCAACACATTCACCTTAGGTATTTTCTTCTTTTTTTCTTTTTTTTTTCTTTCACGACAGCTTCGTATCTAATTTTTTTTAACCTTCCTTTTCTCTGCAAGTATTTTCCGCTATGGCTGAAGAATTTGTGAATGACTTTGTTCATCAAAACGACATCGTTGTCATAACCCACAATCCCCCCAAAGGTATTTCCTTTTTCTTCGGAATCTTCTTCTCTTTTCCTTCTATTCTTTTTGTTTCTTCCTTCATGCAGGCGATTCCGGCTCTATGTACCGCAACACATTCACCTCAGGTATTTCCTTCTTTTTTCTTTTTTTTTTCTTTCACGACAGCTTCGTATCTAATTTTTTTTTAACCTTCCTTTTCTCTGCGAGTATTTTCCGCTATGGCTGAAGAATTTGTGAATGGCTTTGTTCATCAAAACGGCATCGCTGTCATAACCCATAATCCCCCCAAAGGTATTTTCTTTTTCTTCTGAATCTTCTTCTCTTTTCCTTTTATTTTTTTTGTTTCTTCCTTCATGCAGGCGATTCCGGCTCCATGCCTGCAAGTTGCTGAGGACGAGTTTTTACCGCAACACATTCACCTCAGGTATTTCCTTCTTTTTTTCTTTTTTTTTCTTTCACGACAGCTTCGTATCTAATTTTTTTTAACCTTCCTTTCCTCTGCGAGTATTTTTCGCTATGGCCGAAGAATTTGTGAATGACTTTGTTCATCAAAACGACATCGCTGTCATAACCCACAATCCCCCCAAAGGTATTTTCTTCTTTCTTTTTCTTTTTCTTTCACAGCTTGGTATCTAATGTTTTTTTTTTTGTTTTTTGGTGGTGTTGCTGATTTGTTGTTTAAATAAGAAAATCTTCCCATATTACATATGGGAGGAGAATATCTGTTAATTTGTTGTCTATGCATGAATATGATGGGAAGGGAAACATCACTTCAAATTTCAAACAAGTTCTCACAATTTTCCCTGATTGTCAGGTTATAATTACAACATATGATTTCTCTGTTTTCAAATACAGGTGATGGGGAGAAAAAGACCAAAATTTGGATAATATTAGCTGTTGTGGTGGGGCTGATCTGCCTTGGAATCCATATATTTCTGGTATGGAGGTTTAAGAGAAAACCTAAAGGTAATATATTTATTTTCCTAAGTATTTTTTCTTATCCCTTTGATGAATGAATGACAAGGTGTTGCATACTGTTTTTTAATATTGATTTCTATATACTCTCTCTTCCTTTCTATTTGCCAGCAATTTCATCAGTTTTTGGTTACAACAACAATAGCGAAAATACCAGTCTTTGATCTAACGAGGAGTACAGACTTATCATAAATTTCAGGTGAGTTAGGCTTGGAAGGGAATCAACTCAATTTTAACTACATTCTAGCATATTATTAACATGGAAAAGTATTCTTACCCTTTGAAATTGCTTAATCAACTCAATTTTGTTATGTTGTGTGTCTTTGTGTATAAAGTTTTTAATTGTTATTTATATTAGTTTTTTTTATTATTATTGTGCCCATAGAAAGTAAAGGGGGGAGAAGATCGCAGTGGCTATGGCATGGAGCTTAAGGAGGTTGGCGTTGTTCATTAGTTCAGTCGGGAAGTTGAAAACGACATCGTTAGAGACAAAGTGGGGACCACACGACACTGCGGATTTCATAATCAGAATCTTTTATCCCGATTTTAATTTTATTAATTTAATACTAATATTGTATGCAAGTAATTGTATAAAAATATAATATACATATATCACAACACACGTTAAATCTATTAAAAAAAATCTAAATTTGATCACAACAAATTTATACACGGTTAATTAAATTATTAAAAGAAAAAAATGAAATATAACAAATGATATGAAAGAAAAAAGATCTAAATTTGATCCCAGATAATTTATACACAATTAATTAAATTATTAAAATGAAAAATGAAATATAATAAATGACATGAAAGAAAGATAAAAATATTATATAAATAAAATATTATATGAATATACAATTATTTGGCTAAAAATATATATCTTATCTGTTTGTAACAGGAATATGCCAAAAGTAAAAATAGATTTTTTTATTGGGAAATATTTAATATTTTGTAAATATAAAACTATTCAATACTTATACTTTTTGAAATACTTGATACTTTAAATGTATTGACGAAATATAAAAATCCTTAATTAATTGTGGTCTAAAACTTTCCTTTCTTCGAATACAAAATTCCTTTAATCGTGACATGAAACTTTCCTTTCATTGAATAGCCGCAAAGGAAAGGATACACGTGGCATGAACGATGAACCACACACACACATCGCATTCTCTTATTGCCATTGGGTCGGTGGTCAACTTTTCATTCTTTCTCTAAGGAATATTGCATCTTCCTATTATAGTTATGCTACTAATAAAATATGGATCCCTTTACACCTTAGTTATAATAACATTTTTTACAGAATAAAAATACTCTAAAAAGTGTATTATTTAATATATTAACAACATAAATATTTTTTATTTGTATTCTTAAAATCTTATTAAATATTTTAAGGACACTTAAAATATTTAGTTATTTTTATTGTGTACAAAAACTACCTTAAAACAATAATATAGATTACTTATAGTGTGTTTAAATAACACCTAGAGTTGATTAGGAAAAAAAAACACTAGAATCAATTTTATTTCACAAAATCAAGACATCATGAAAAAGTACAAATAATTATTTGTTATTTGGCGCAGACTAAAATAACTTTCTTTGTAATTGTTGGTGAAATAAACATAATCGAATATCAAGGAGCAGTGAAGTGTCCAATGTGGTTTTCGATTTTTCTATAAGGACTGCGACTATGTGAAAAGATAACTTAAAAAAGAATATCATTTCTCCTTAAATTACTAAGGCCAAATTCAGATGAGTTTATTAAGATACTTACAAGAAAATAAAATGAAATTAATTAAAAGGATAAGCAAATCAAACTCTTTTCATAAGTTAAAATTTATTTATACACCTCAAACTTTTTAGAAACTTTCTTATTTAACTTCTCCATTGAGGTACATAAGTTAAATTATAAGAGAAGATCGATGTATTTTACCTCCTTAAATCATTTTATATCTTTCTCATGAGTGTTTGTTGAGAAATTTATTTAAATTAAATTAGTCCTAAATTTAGAAAGAATAGAGGGGATGCTCAAGTTCTGCTATTTCATATTGTTTTGATTTTGTACAATAAAGCTATGTAATCATGATGCTTTTCTTTAATTATTATGTTTTTTCAAAAAAAATATTTATTATGGCTCTCAGAACCTTTTATTTCCTTTCATGAACTTCTGGGACTGATATGATGAAAATAACTTTCTACAAAGCTGCTTTTTCCAACTATCTGCAGTAATTTCATAAATACCAGTTTCTATTCAATTACATGTTTGTCATGCTGAGATTCACACGGGACATAAATCACGTCGGTAGTGTAATGAAAATTAGAAATTTTCCTTACTTTCTCTTTTTGTATTTAATTAATTAATTTATTTATTGTTATTATTATTATTATTATTATTATTATTATTATTATTATTATTATTATTATCATTATGTGTTGTTGATTTAACTTTAGCAAGTGTGTTTATTTTTTATCTTATTAACTTTTCAACTTATTATATATCCTTTTTGATGTTTTATTTTTTAAATCAGACATATACAATAGCGAGTAATTATATAAAAAAATATCTATTTGGCACTTTAAAAAATAATAGTGAGTAATTTTAAATTTGTGGCACTTTAAAAATTATTTATTTTTCACATGGGATATATTTTCTTTCCAGCATTTTAATAGATTTGTATTTAGAATTGTATATTTATATGTGTATAGTTTCTTTTTTAAATAACATTGATATTCAAGCATTATGGATTTATATATGAAATCCTCTTTTGACATGTCTCTTTTGGTGCTCACAATTATGCATTTTTTGATCATGTTCATTAGGACATTTATCAGTTGCAACTTATGCATTTTTTGATCATCTTCATTGGGACATTTATTGGTTGTAGGTTATGTCTTTGATCAAATGTCAAGATAATATTTTTGGGTATATTTTTATATTTCTTATTTTAATTCTAAATTTGTGTCACTTTTGAAATTATTTATTTGCAAGGAAGATCTCCCCATACGAACAAACAAAAAAAGGGGCGGTGAAAAGATTACCAAAAAAAAATAAAATCCTCTTTTGGCATGCCTCGACCGAGCTTACCAAAGACAATCAGTACCACAACACACAACTAACATATTACAATTTGTTGTCATCAAAGTGACTATCACGGAAAAATTTGGAAAATAACCTTTAGAAAAGAGAGGAAGTGACAATAATTTTCATTTTACATATAATTTATTTTTTTTATTTCCTCTGAACAATCTCCCTTTTATCAACATTATAAATATATATCTATCGAATCTTCAATTATATTACTCTAATTGCAAGTTTATTAACCAAACGACCCATGCTATGCACAGATTACATACTAGTTAGATCTAAAAATCATACACATTTAAAAAAGTTAAAGCATTAGAGTTAAAATTATATTTAAACAAAAAATTAATAGATAGAAAATAATGTGATTGAAGAAAGTCCGATGACGTTACACCTCCATTCAGAATCCCAAGGTCGTCCCCGATCTACACGTTTGAGCTTGACTTAGAGTCAACTGACTTTGTACAAACATAAGTCAAGTCACGTTAGTCGATGGGATTCGTTGTGCATATTGCGGTGGAATCTTTGATCTTATCTTCAATTTTTTTATTTTATTTTACACTAGGATATATTTAAAGAATTTCATACAACTGTTATATTTTTTTTTAATAAGAATAACTTTTGGTAAAGTTATTTCTCACTCTATATATGTATGTTTTAATTTTTTTTTAAAAAACTAGAGCAATATTTGAATGTAAATACCTGTTAGTATCACATTACCATTGATGTAAATTAAGATTACCATTAATTAGTTTAGAATTTGAATTATAATTTTTGATGTAAAATAAATCATGTTGAGAGGTAAATGTTTATTTATGTCTCATAATTTTTTATAAAGATTAATCATTTTTTTCAGTGATAAATATTGAGTAAATAGATATTTTGGTTATTGACTTTTAACTCATTTTGTAAATTAATTTCTATCTTTTTGAAATGTAAAAAATAGTCTATATTTTTGCATAAATTTTATAAAATAGTCTTTGTCATTAAATACGAAAATAATGTCATTAGTGAAATATATTATTGACAATTGTAATGTCACTTAAATTATCCAATAATAAATTATCTCAGATTGTGACATACATAAATTGTACTGCAAACTATAAAAAATTATCAAATATTTTCTTCTTGCTTTTTCTTCTTCAAACTAGGTTTCTAATTGATGGGCTGCATATCCTAAGTTTTCAAGAAATTAAAACCTTTCTTGACCTGAATAAAGAGATTGAGATTCACAGCAGTCTATTAGCAGATTGAGAATGTGGTGAACAAAAAAAAATAAAGCGCCTATCTCACTCTTTTTTTCCTCCGGAGTCTTAAATTTTTCTTCACTATCAATCTTGTGCCATTCTTTATCATTTAGTTCTTGCATACACAGTAACATCATGTCCATTAAAGAATGCTTTGTGTTCCTTTTCGACCCTTATAATATTTGACACTGTCCCTGGTTTCAATGTGATGGAAATCATGAATGTTTGCGTGGTGGGGTGCACACTGAAGTTGGCATTTTGAGGGATGGACCCAGCATCAACCAAAAACAGTGGGTTTATATAAGCTTTTTTGTGATAAGAGTGTGGATGGGACACCATACATCATCACGGTACGTCACACTGTATTGTGATGATAAATCCCAAATTCCTGTGTCAGGCGTAGTGAATTTATTTATTTTAAAAAATAATGATCACAAATTTATTTAGTTATCCACAGATCAATGTTTTTTTTCAGTTAATTGATTCCTCTCGATAACCCTAATTTGAGGGGAAAAAAAGCAATCATGAATGTTTGCGTGGTGGGGTGCACACTGAAGCCATTATGAGGGATGGACCCAGCATCAATAAAAAAACAGTGGGTTTATATAGGCATTTGTGAAAAGGGTGTGGATGGGGCACCATAGATCATCACCGTCACACTGTATTAGGATGATATAGTTACAGCACCCACAAACCAATGTTTTTTTGTTTTTTCAGTTAATTGATTCCTCTCGATAACCTAATTTGAGGGGGAAAAAAGCAACTAGAGAAGAAAATATCTACATATATGTCACAGAAACAGTTTGTCACTCAACCATATATTTCATCAACGATATTATTTTTAAATTTAATAGTAATAATTATTTTTATAAATTTATGTAAGAATAAAGACTATTTTTTATATTTAAAAAAGATAAAAACTAATTTTTAAAATGGACAAAAGTTAGAGACTAAGATACTTATTTACTCATAAATATTTCTTACTTATACCAAGATAAAAATAAAAAAAGTACTGCCATTGATGTCTCAATCTTATTCTCTTTTACTATGATAAATTATAGTCTGAAAGGCAGGCCTGCATTACGGAATGCCAAAAATACTTTTCCAGCGTTGCTTTTGTCTGGTACTTTCGTCAGTTTCTTCGAATTTTCTCAACAATGCTAAGCAATAGTGTTGACATTGACCAAGAATAACAAGCTTAATATTAATGAAGTAGTGTATTTTGGTATACATATTTATTTATCAAGTGAGGTTCAAGAATTCATCATCTATATACTTGTACCCGATCAATGAATTAGCCTATAAAGACCAAGTATTCCTTGGAGTTGTTGTATAACCAGGCTTATATATTAGCTATTAATCTTCAGTTGACATGCACATCCAAATGTCTTCTTTCCTCTTAGCTTCGCTTGCACTTTTGTTTTGCATCTCCTCCTTGGAGAAGAGCTTTGCCTTTCAAGCAACAAAGGAAAGCAACAATCTTCGTCAATATCATTTTGTTCACCTCAACTCTCTATTTCCATCATCTTCTTGCAGCTCTTCTGCCAAAGGTCAATCCAATCTTCAATTCCTTGTTTTTTTATTATGTTTTTCAATAATAACTAGAGTTTCTCTTTGATAATTTAAGTTAACAATCAAGTAAATCTTTTTATATGAAGTATTGAAGAGAGACTCTTATTCTAATTGAAGAGGAATGTTAATATACTCTCTCTACCACTCTTTCTAGTGAGACTTTCTTTAAAAGTTAGAAGAGAAAATTATTAAATAAAACATAAAACATTCAAAAATTAATAATTTTTAATAAATTTCAGCTAAAAATTAACAAGGAATTTTTATCTAGCTAAAAATTGCATACCAAACCTAGATATAATTGATGTGTACTCGATAAGATGTAGAATTATATTGATTGATTGAAAAAATTAATAATTGATATCATTACAAATGCATATAAATATGTAATAAATTACACAATCATTAAAATCTGATTTCCTTTTAACTTTTAGCTGTGTGTTTTCTCTTAAGGACTCTTTCAAGTCAAATCAATTTGATTATTCACTTTAATATGATGGTTGATTAACAATCAATGATTTGGCAACACTAATTCTAATTCAGGTCCTAAAAGGAAAGCATCATTAGAAGTGGTGCACAAACATGGCCCATGCTCCCAACTAAATCATAGTGGCAAAGCAGAGGCTACAATATCACACAATGATATTATGAACCTAGACAATGAAAGGGTAAAGTATATTCAGTCCAGGCTCTCTAAGAATTTGGGTGGAGAAAATAGAGTGAAGGAATTGGATTCAACTACCCTACCCGCCAAGTCTGGTAGACTTATTGGGTCTGCAGACTATTATGTTGTTGTTGGTCTTGGTACACCCAAGAGGGACTTGTCACTCATTTTTGACACAGGTAGTTATCTTACATGGACTCAGTGTGAACCCTGTGCTGGTTCTTGCTACAAGCAGCAAGATCCAATCTTTGATCCATCAAAGTCTTCATCGTATACCAATATCAAATGCACATCTTCGCTCTGCACTCAATTCCGTTCTGCGGGTAAATCTTTACTTTTGAATACAGAAAATATTTAAATTATTGGGATTACTATAAGTGCCTGAGTAATCCTAATAATTATATATATAGTCTGCTACCATCAAATGTTTAGATAGAAAACAACCATAATTTTACAATATCACAAATCCATCAAATATAGATCTAAGTATTTAGACGGTTGCTTACTTGATGAAAAATAAAAAATAAAATAAAAAGTAAAAATCAGGAAACTGGTGTTAAAAATAAAGATGCGATGCAACTTTCTTTTTTTCTTTTCTGATCTCTCGCTCACACATGCACACGGATTAATACAGAGTGGTCCTAGACCAATACTTGTTCATGTTCTAGCAAATGTTTATCTAATACACTATGTAAACAAATTATGTATATATATAGAAGGGTTGCAATATTTGATTATATTATTATTTAATTAATTTTTTTTCCATGCAGGATGCTCCTCATCCACAGATGCATCATGCATATATGACGTCAAATACGGTGACAATTCCATCTCCCGCGGCTTCTTGAGTCAGGAGCGCCTTACCATCACCGCCACCGACATCGTCCACGACTTCCTCTTTGGCTGTGGCCAAGACAACGAGGGCCTCTTCAGGGGCACCGCCGGCCTCATGGGCCTCAGCCGCCACCCCATTTCCTTTGTCCAACAAACCTCCTCAATTTACAACAAAATTTTCTCCTACTGTCTCCCCTCCACCCCCAGCTCCCTTGGCCACCTCACCTTCGGCGCTTCCGCCGCCACCAATGCTAACCTCAAATACACTCCCTTTTCCACAATCTCCGGCGAAAACTCCTTCTACGGTCTCGACATCGTCGGCATCTCCGTTGGCGGCACCAAACTCCCTGCTGTCTCCTCCTCCACCTTCTCCGCCGGTGGCTCCATCATCGACTCCGGCACCGTGATCACGCGGTTGCCTCCGACCGCGTACGCCGCGCTCCGGTCGGCATTTCGGCAGTTTATGATGAAGTACCCCGTTGCCTATGGGACCCGCCTACTTGACACGTGTTATGATTTCAGTGGGTATAAGGAGATTTCAGTTCCGAGGATAGATTTTGAATTTGCCGGTGGCGTCAAGGTGGAGTTGCCATTGGTGGGGATACTCTATGGGGAAAGTGCGCAACAACTGTGTTTGGCTTTTGCTGCAAATGGGAATGGCAATGATATTACGATATTTGGGAATGTGCAACAAAAGACACTAGAGGTCGTGTATGATGTTGAGGGTGGGAGGATAGGGTTTGGTGCTGCTGGGTGCAACTGAAGTTAGTTTGATTAATAGTGGTGTTAATTAAACATGCTTTGGGCTTGTTAGGGAGGAAGAAATCTTAATTGGCTCTGGCATTTTTAATTACTATTGTTGTTGTTACTGGAAAGTACTCTAAAACATATGAAAAAATAAATAAAGGAAATGATGTGGGAAATATGATGTAACATGTAGAATGGAGGGGGTGTTATATTATACATATGACTCCCAACCATTGGGGTTGCTTGCAATTGCACATACATGGCTAATATGGTTTTATAATAGTTAACTTAGCTAAACATATTAAATTTATTAATAATTTATACTTTGTTGAACTCATAAGCAAAAAAAAAACTAATTTTACACTAATAAAATTAGTTGAAATAATTTAATTTTATTAATTTAAAGTAAAATAGTAAGATTATCTCTACAAAAATTTTATTAGAACTTGATATCACGAATAAATAAAATACATAAAAATAGAATTCAATTAAATATATTTTTTTAAAAAATAATATTATTAAATAAGGATAAATAATTAGATTTGTTTATATTTAAATTCAAGCCCTTAAAAAAATTAAAATTATCAAAGAATGGAATATGTCACAAAATAAACATAAAAGCGTCGTACGAAGATTTTGTGACTAGCAAATGCTCTCACAAATTTTGGCGTCCTATAAGCACTTAAGTGAGGGACTTTTTGTCCCGTCACATACAATGACAGAATCTATTGTGATTCATCTACCTCAACCCCCACTAGACCAATCTTGTGTGTAGAATGTGAGAATAAATAATCATTTTTCTATGTAAATTTGTAAATAACAATAATACATTAAAATCAAATATAACGAATAAACAAGCTAAATAATTATGAGTTTAATTTGCTTGATATCTCATAATATCCAGTAGTGAATATATTAACAACATTCAAAGTTTTGTTTAACATCCAAAGTCTTAAAATACCTATTTTATAAATATCTATTTAAAGTCTTATAATTTGTAACATAAGTAGAATATATAATTAATTTTCAAACACCCATATTATCATCTAATTCATCATCTTGTTGATCACGTGTAGGAAGTTATGGACCACATTGAATTGGTTGAGATCTTTGACCAACTGAAACATTCTCCATAAATTAAGTCATTTTTGCTCACAAAACAAATGGCCCTCTTGTGATTCAACAAACATGTCTTTCAAGTTCTTATCTTTTTCAATCAAATCGAAAACTTTAGTTCATTTTCTCATATTCATGCGATGAGAAACCATAAGATGATATGGATGAGAAAGAAAGCTTGTATTTCCTTGCCTCTAAACCTAGACCAAATATCAATTGTTAGATCCCTTAAGATATAAAACCTTTTTTCTTATATATGAGTTTAGATGAATTATTACTCTTTCAAAATTATCCTTCATTTTTTTCTACTTAATTATTTCTTACCTAATTAGTCGTAGTCGACCTCTACTAAAAAATAGTCTCAATTAATGTTAGTAAAATAATTACCTTTTCGACCTTGACTAGAGTTTTTTTCCCAAGGCATGCTTTAAAATTTAAAAATCCAATGAAATTTAATAACATATTTTGGATATAGTTAGTTACGGAATGATTCTATATAATCTAATTATATAACCTGATTTCTTTGAAAACTCCTAATAAAAACCAATTATTGTTTCCTTTCAAATGTGTGATTTGATAAAGGAACTCTATTCTTTGACTCACTTCCTAATTTACTTAGAAGAGTTTCTTAAAAGTATTAATGAATGAGGTTCCTAATATATTTCAAAGAGGTTTTTAAAAGTTTTATTGGATGAGGTTTCAATGCTACATTACTCTAACATTGTTGTTTAAGATAAATAAAAAGGAATAAATTATATTTTTAATTGCACTTTTTATCTTTATTTTTTAAAAAAATTTGATGATTTTTTTCTTAAAATTAATTTGTCATATTTTAGACATAATTTTTAAAAAATTTGTGAATTTCATCATTTGTCATTCATTTATTAATAAGCAAAAGTTATGACTATAGTTTACCAAAAACAAAAGTTTAGGACAGAATTTGTTAAAAAATAAAAAATGTTGCGTAAAAAAACTTTCAAAAATCAAAAAGTTAGAGATAAACAATGTAATTATTTCAAAAGGAAAATGACGGAAGATAAACAATGTAATAATTTGAGATAAATTATCTTAAATTAATTTTTTGAGGTGAAATTTGTCAAAAATTATAGAAGTTAAGAGTAGAAAATGCAATTAGACCTAAAAATTATAGAGATTAAAAAAAATTAAATCACCATAGTTAAAATTATATTTAAACCAAAAATTAATAAATAGAAAATAATGTGATTGAAGAAAGTACTACTCCGATGACGTTACACCACCAACATGGCAAAACCTCCATTCAAAAGCCCTAGGTATTCCCCGATATACTTTTGAGGATCAAAGGGTCAACTGACTTTGTACAAACAAAAGTCAAGTCACGTTAGTCGATCGGATTGGTTGCGTATATTGCGGTGGAAACTTTGATCTTATCTCCACTTTTTATTTTTTTTTAATTTTACACTAGGATATATTTAAAGGATTTCATACAACTGTTATATTTTTTTTTAGTAAGAACTATGTATACTGATTATTAATAATAATATTTGTTTTTAAATTAAATATATGCATATGATTATTATTTTAATATTAATCGACGAGTTAACAGGTTAGATTTCCAGACCAATTAGTTTAAAAATTAAAATCCATGATCCAACATGTGTATGAAAAGGTTAAAATAGATTGTTCAATGTGTTTGAGTCCATTTGGATCCATTTGAGTTAGAGAGTGACACATGTTTTTGAACAATTCTAAATATGCCCGTGTTACATATAAAAGATTATAGTTGTAGATGAGATATGTGTATAATATAAATAAGTCATAATTACATAGTAATTTTCACTTTGGACCAACATTTGCTAATTAGAGTTAAGATGAATAAGTTTATTTACTTTTTAAAATAAAGTTCTTATTATTTCTTTTTATGACTTAAGTTTAAGACATTATTTTTAAAAAAGTAAATTATGTCAATAAACAAATATTGACAACTTAAAGTTAAAATATATTTTATATACATTGAAAAAAATATATTTTTATGTAAAAATGCATACATATATTTGTGTACATACTTGCATTTGTTTGTATAAAGTTTGAGGAAACTCAATAATTATAGTTCAATTGATAATATAAGTTAATTTTGTAAAAAAGATTTAGGTTCAATTTTCATATAATAGATCACCTTTGAGAAGAAGTAATAGATTTTTGGTGTGACTAATTCTCATCGATAATTAATCTCATTATCCCTAAATGCCATAATTATTGTTATAACAATGCTAAGCAATATTAGTGTTGAGATTGACCAAGAATAACAAGCTTAATTAATATTAATGAAGTAGTGTATTTTGGTATACATATTTATCAAGTGACGTTAAAGAATTAATAATCTATATATTTGGACACGATCAATGAATTAGCCTATAAAGACCAAGTATTCCGACGGAGTTGTCGTATAACCAGGCTTATGTATATATTAGCTATTAATCTTCAGTTGACATGCACATCCAAATGTCTTCTTTCCTCTTAGCTTCAATTCGCTTGCACTTTTGTTTTTCATCTCCTCCTTGGAGAAGAGCTTTGCCTTTCAAGCAACAAAGGAAAGCAACAATCTTCGTCATATCATTTTGTTCACCTCAACTCTCTATTTCCATCATCTTCTTGCAGCTCTTCTGCCAAAGGTCAATCCAATCTTCAATTCCTTGTTTTTTTATTATGTTTTTCAATAATAGCTAGAGTTTCTCTTTGATAATTTAAGTTAACAATCAAGTAAATCTTTTTATATGAAGTATTGAAGAGAGACTCTTATTCTAATTGAAGAGGAATGTTAATATACTCTCTCTACCACTCTTTCTAGTGAGACTTTCTTTAAAAGTTAGAAGAGAAAATTATTAAATAAAACATAAAACATTCAAAAATTAATAATTTTTAATAAATTTCAGCTAAAAATTAACAAGGAATTTTTATCTAGCTAAAAATTGCATACCAAACCTAGATATAATTGATGTGTACCCGATAAAATGTAGAATTATATTTATTGATTGAAAAAAATTAATAAATGATATCATAACAAATGCATATAAATATGTAATAAATTACACAATCATTAAAATCTGGTTTCCTTTTAACTTTTAGCTATTAGCTGTGTACGTGTTTTCTCTTAAGGACTCTTTCAAGTCACATCCTTATGTTAAATCAATTTTGATTATTCACTTTAATATGATGGTTGATTAACAATCAATGATTTGGCAACACTAATTCTAATTCAGGTCCTAAAAGGAAAGCATCATTAGAAGTGGTACATACACAAACATGGTCCATGCTCCCAACTAAAACATAGAGGCAAAGCAGAGGCTACAATATCACACAATGATATTATGAACCTAGACAATGAAAGGGTAAAGTATATTCAGTCCAGGCTCTCTAAGAATTTGGGTCGAGAAAATACTGTGAAGGATTTGGATTCAACTACCCTACCCGCCGAGTCTGGTAGCCTTATTGGGTCTGCAAACTATGTTGTTGTTGTTGGTCTTGGTACACCAAAGAGGGACTTGTCACTTGTTTTTGACACAGGTAGTGATCTTACATGGACTCAGTGTGAACCCTGTGCTGGTTCTTGCTACAAGCAGCAAGATGCAATCTTTGATCCATCAAAGTCTTCATCGTATACCAATATCACATGCACATCTTCCCTCTGCACTCAACTCACTTCTGATGGTAAATCTTTACTTTTGAATACAGAAATTAATGAAGAAAATATTTAAACTAACAGGATTACTGAGGCACTTATATAGTCTGATACCATCAAATTAAATGTTTAGATAGAAAACAACCATAATTTTACAATATCACAAATCCAAATATAGATGTAAGTATTTAGACGGTTGCTTACTTGATGAAAAATTAAATAAAAAAAAGTAAAAATCAAGATACTGGAATGAGAAAAAATTAAATGAGATGTGTATTTAATTTGTTCAATTTATGAGAAAAAATCATGTTATAATTCTTAATTATATGTTATGTGATGATTAATTAGAAACCATGTGTGATGAAGATCATTTAATCATTTTTCAACGAGAAGGGTTGCAATATTTGATTATATTATTATTTAATTTTTTTTTCCATGCAGGAATTAAGTCAGAATGCTCCTCATCCACAGATGCATCATGCATATATGACGCCAAATACGGTGACAATTCCACCTCCGTCGGCTTCTTGAGTCAGGAGCGCCTTACCATCACCGCCACCGACATCGTCGACGACTTCCTGTTCGGCTGCGGCCAAGACAATGAGGGCCTCTTCAATGGCTCCGCCGGCCTCATGGGCCTCGGCCGCCACCCCATTTCCATTGTCCAACAAACCTCCTCAAATTACAACAAAATTTTCTCCTACTGTCTCCCCGCCACCTCCAGCTCCCTTGGCCACCTCACCTTCGGCGCTTCCGCCGCCACCAATGCTAGTCTCATATACACTCCGTTGTCCACAATCTCCGGCGACAACTCCTTCTACGGTCTCGACATCGTCAGCATCTCCGTTGGCGGCACCAAGCTCCCTGCTGTCTCCTCCTCCACCTTCTCCGCCGGTGGCTCCATCATCGACTCCGGCACCGTGATCACGCGGCTGGCCCCGACCGTGTACGCCGCGCTCCGGTCGGCATTTCGGAGGGTATGGAGAAGTACCCCGTTGCCAACGAGGCTGGCCTACTTGACACGTGTTATGATTTAAGTGGGTATAAGGAGATTTCAGTTCCGAGGATAGATTTTGAATTTTCCGGTGGCGTCACGGTGGAGTTGGCATCGGGGGATACTCTAGGTTGAAAGTGAGCAACAAGTGTGTTTGGCTTTTGCTGCAAATGGGAGTGACAATGATATTACGGTATTTGGGAATGTGCAACAAAAAACACTAGAGGTCGTGTATGATGTTAAGGGTGGGAGGATAGGGTTTGGTGCTGCTGGGTGTAAGTGAAGGGACTTTGATTAATAGTGGTGTTAAATAAACATGCTTTGGGCTGGTTAGTGGCTTTGGCATTTTTAATTACTAGAAAGTACTCTAAATATATGAAAAAATGAATAAAGGAAATGATGTGGGAAATATGGTGTAACATGTAGAATGGAGGGGATGTTTAGTGGGAAATATGCTTTGGGCTGGTTAGTGGCTCTGACATTTTTAATTACTAGAAAGTACTCCCAACCATTCAAACTTGATATATAAATAAATAAATAGAATACTTAAAAATCGAGTTGAATTAAATGAAAAATGTTTTAAGAATGATATCATTATAATACATTAAAATCAAATATAATGAATAAACAAGTTAAATAATTACGAGTTTTGCTTGATATCTCATAATATTTAGTCATTTAAAGTTTTGTTTAACATCTAAAGTCTCAAAATACTTATTTTAATAAATACCTATTTAAAGTCTTATAATTTGTAACATAAGAATATATAATTAATTTTCAAACACTTATATTATCATCTAATTCATTATCTTGTTGATCACACGTAGGAGGTTGTCGACCACATTGAATTGGTTGAGATGTTTGGTTAAGAGAAACATTTTCCATAAATCAAGTCATTTGCTCACAAAAAAAATGGCCCTTGTGTGATTCAAAAAACATGTCTTTCAAGTTCTTATCTTTTTCGATCAAATCAGAAACTCAAGCTTTCATTTTTTCATATTCATGCGATCAGAAACCATAAGATGATATGGATGAGGATGAAGGCTTGTATTTCCTTGCCTCTAAACCTAGACCAAATATCAATTGTTAGAGTCCTTAAGATATAAAACATTTTTTTTTATATATGAGTTTAGAGGAAGTACTACTCTTTTAAGATTATCCTTCATTTCTCTCTAATTAATTATTTCTTACCTAATTAATTAATGTGACTTTTATTATTCTCCAATCCTAATAAGAGAAAGTGTAATTAATTAAAGATATTATAAAAAATAAATAATTAATGCACCAAACAATTAAAAATAAGTCTTACAAAAATGGAAAAAAAACAAAGTAAAATGATCTTATATATAACGATGGAGGTTGTATGAAACAAATATAAACTTGTTATTAGAGGTTTGTTGATTAAGTAAAAAAAATGTCTTTATTTTGGAATATTTTTTTATTTAGATTGATTATGATTATTTTTTACAATCTTTTAATTTGTATATTATATTCATGTATATATGGCGACGAGTGTCATAGCAAAAATGAAATGTAGTAGATATGTATGATGTAATAAATGTCAGCTGTTTTTTTTTAAGTTCACCCCCTTATTTTTTTCAATTTTTTTTAGCAAATTATCCTTTAAGGAAACAAATTTCCATTGTGTTATAGGGGTATGACTTCAAAAATACAATGGAAAATATATTTCTGCCGTGTTATTCTTTTTGTAATAATTTAAAAGTAATCAAATTAAAACACATTTTCGTTAAAAAATTAACACAGTAAAGAAGTGCTCTGCTTATATTTCATATGAAATACACTGAAACTTATTTCTATTGTATATTTAATTATATCTAAAATATTAGTATATGTTACTTCTAAATTATTTAAGATTATGCTTATTCAGAAAAATGTCCACCGGAAGAACAACATAGTTCCCTAGCCTGTGTGGCTAAACCTACAAATCACCAAAACTAGATATATGAACTTTTGAAGAAAAGGTCAAAAAATTTGAGCTTCTCTATCTCTTGCAAGTACTGTGCATAAAGGGTGAAATGTTCTCTGACTCTTAATATTTTAAATTTATTTATATATTTAAATCATCTTTATTGATTTAGTATAAAATAACTTTATAAATTAAAAATAATTTAGTATATATTTTAATAGAAAATATATTCTAAATATTTTTACAATATTTTAAAAATGTATATGTTAAGGTAAATTGATATTAAATTATATAAATGTTAGCACGAGAGGAGAAGGGCAATATAATAATGAGATCTCTAAAATAAATCGTGTAATTTATTTTATATTTTAACATGAGAGAGGAGTACTGTAATAATATGCGTGAGGAGACTGTAATTTACTTTAATAATATAAATTAAATGGATTAATCTGTATATTTTAATATAAGAGGAAAAAACATTGTAATATATATTCACAAATCAAGAGGTGAGAATGTAATTTACTAAAAAAAAATATTTATACATATCATATTTAATTTGTAATTTCCCATTGACTATCATTAATTATTAGTTTATTACTAATTGAATAGTGTAGGACAATAAATTTTGTTTGAAAAGTCAACAACAAAAACTTCCCTAAAGCTAAGAGTTTTGCCTATACATTTTGAAAAATTATCAAAAACAAAAATCCACTTACTATAAGTAAGACCCTGCTATGAATATGGTTGATAAAAACTTCAACAACAAAGTTGCACACAAAATTTAAGAAAAGATGCAAGAGAAGAAAGTTACTATTGCTCTTCTCATGCTTGTTCTAGTTGCTGGCATGGGGGTAACAACAACACTCAGTGAAAATCAAGCATGTGCCAGTGGGGATGCTCAAGTGTTACTTGAACGTTGTTTTGCTTATTTGCTAGGTGAAGTTCCAGATGGACCACTTCCTTGGTGCTGTGAAGGAGTGTCAGCAGTGTTTCAACTCTCCAAAACCCCTCAACGCAGAAGAGATGTTTGTCACTGTCTGAAACGGGACACAGCCGTTTTCCATTTTGATCCTGAAAAATTGAAAATGCTTCCTCAAGACTGCAAAATTACCTCTCGATTTTCTCTTGACCCAAGACAGAATTGTAACTCGTAAGCCGATCGACTTACATACTTTTATAGAAAATAGGTTATGTAGTGATACTGTCATTATATTATCATTTAATCATAAATCAATTTATATCCTAGATTTATTGATTTTTACAACAATTTATAAACTGATACTTTTAACATCAATTTTTTCTAATCTTGTTTTTCTCATGTTGCAGGATTCCATGATGCTTCAACTAAGATGATCAATTGGATGAATAAATTCAGGTATAGAAATAAATGTGTGCAGAACATATATAGGATATATGATCCGAAGAGCCATGAATTTTTAGTTCTCCATCAAAACAAATGCTGGACTAATGTCTCTCTCTCTATATTAACTAATGAATAAAAATCAATTGTATCAGAATGGATAGTCATGTATATATAAGCAGATGATATATACAAGATAAAATTAAATAATGTCAGAAGTGAAATTTAGGACAGTAATACATCTATATAGCTTTTATCTAAAAAATAATCAATATCGAATTTGTCTCACAATTAAACCATTAAACTTTGAATTAGTATCTTGAGCAGTTTTGTCATGCATCAGTCTGTTTTCGAAAACATTCGTTAAAAATTCTTAATTATTGAGTAGATTTTTCTAAATGTCTAAAACAGGATACATTTTTTTTTTATTCTGGAAAGGTGCGGCTTCCTCAAGACTGCAACATTACCTGTGACTATTTTCCTATTGACATTGGAGAGAGTTGTAGCTAGTAATTAATTGCCTCTCATATATATACGTTTAACTTAACTTCCTCGACTTAGTTTTTTTCTAATCTTATTTTGCTCAAGTACATGTGTTCCATAATGCTTCAAGAAGAAAAAGTATGTACGAATATTACTATATCTTACTTGACATTTAAAGAGAAAAATGTAGATACGTACGTTATAAAGAAATTATAGGTGTTAATAGAGTGTTAATTGAGCGGATTCTGATTTGAAAGTCGAGTTTTATGAATTGGAATTGTTAGTTGCATGGTTGTGAAACATTTACTTGGTATGAGGTTGACACGTTTTCGGATCAGAGAACATATGTCTCGTCGTGTGTATAGGAAGATGGTTTTATCCCGTTGGTGGTGGGTGTCGGTTGTGGAGTTGTTGGTATTTTTTATAAGGGATGATATTTTATTGGCAGTCAAATATATTAGTAACTTCAGATGGCTGGTTCGTGAGTCATAGGCTGATTATGTTACACTCTGATGGGAGATTATCTTTATTTGTGTGTATTTTTATCATAAATAAAAAATGATAAATATTAATTAATGTTTTTTTAGATATTGGGTAAAAAGAATTAAAAAATTTATTAAAATACACAACATTATATTATTGATGTTTTATTATGCTTTTATATGATCTTTGCAATAGTTTTTTTTTAATCAATTTTATAACGGAATTAGTTAACAAGACTCCTAAAAAATAACCTCTATACTCAGCAGGTGGATATACTTTGGTGGGTTAGATCAATATTGTAAAACTATCTTGTACTTGGATTGATACTCCTGGTGCCTTTTGAATGAGTTTCTCTTTTGCTAAGGAAAAAAATAACACAAGTTGGGATGAATTATTGCATATTGCAAGTAGATTATGAAATCACTGAATTTCGGCATCGTTTTCTTCTCCTTTAATATGTAGGTTTTATATATAACCAAGAACCAGAAATCACCAAATCACATGTTCTTCACTGTTTATATAGTTTTTACTGCCATTACTCATCAGGATACATAACTAGTGTGAAGAAAACCAAAATCTCAGCATCTTGCGTTTTTTCCATTGGTAAAAATTACAACATCATATCTATGCTTCAAAACCTGAATTCAAAGTAAAATGATCTCGAAGCGAGGAACAACAATCTGCCTAATATGTTTCGGCTATGAGAATCCATTGAGGCTGAGATTTTTAAAGCTTCCCAAACTTTGGACTATGTATATATGTCCATTCACTTTTATCTGTTATTGGGCTAGGGATTGCAATATACCAAAGTTGCTATGCCACTTCCAAACTTGGGTCTCTATATATAATTTTGTAGTGTTCCAAAATGAATTCAGCTCCAACTAGTGGAATCAATACTGAGTATATAGTTCATCAATTTTGCTTCTCTAGCTAGTTAAGTAATGAGAGGGCGAGCCCTGGTGCAGCGGTAAAGTTGTGCCTTGGTGACCTGTTAGTCATGGGTTCGAATCAGGAAACAGCCTCTTTGCATATGCAAGGGTAAGGCTGCGTACAATATCCCTCCCCCATATCTTCGCATAGCGAAGAACCTCTGGGCAATGGGGTACGCTAGTTTAGCTAGTTAAGTAATGAATCTCAACTTCCTGCTTCTTAAAACTTTTGTTTATTAAGCTCACTTACAACTGTCAAAACAGCATCTGACAAACTGTGGATTGAAAAGGAAAAGAAAACATACAAGTGAAAAGAGCCAATGTCGAATTAAGTGAATGATTACAAGTCACAAAAAACTTTAGAGCAAAGATATGTTTAACTGTTATTAACAACTCCATATTATACCACATTACTTATTTTGGGGCACAATTATACCAAGATTATATTTTACTATTCTCATAATAATATGTATTAACTTTAAAGTTATTAGTAACTTTAACGTTAACTATTATATTACTATAGTGATTATTATGATACTAAGTACTAACCATGCTACTGATGTACAAAAGTAACATGAAAGAATATATCCACATGGCACAAGACCAACCATTAATCCAGAGTCGTCTAGCCTTGAAGGGAGCTACCGTCCCAATCAATCATTCTCTCAAATTTAGATTTGGTGTAGTAGTAGGTTTTCGTCAAGATCAAAGTTTTTACATTTTTTATTTTATGTTTTTTTTAACGAAGAGGGGAAAAGCATATTATAAAATCTAAAGCATATGATGTTGTGCTAGAAACCAATCTATGAGTTTGGTTAATTAGCACAACCACTTTTAAACCAGCACAGTTGACAATCACAAAACGGCTCTAACCTGGCACTGTGGCTACTAATCATTTGCATTATAAATAATTTTGGAGGAATGGAATCCAAAGGAAGCAAATCTTGCAAATGAGCTTGATCCAAGTTTAAACTTCATTGTTTTGTTTTATTGCTTGTGATATCATGGTTTACACACACAAGGAATCTCAGCTTACACGTATCAATGTTTTGTATCCAAATGGATGCACTGTATTGGTTCACCACATTATTACTCTACGCCTCACATGTGATGGTCCCACCACCAGCTGGTCTCTTATATATGAGATTTTTCACTACAAGATTTCTCTAATTCCGGTGATTGAGGGGAAGTATATATACAATATATTTATCCCAACCCCATCATGATTTCATTTAAAAAATAATGCGAGAGAACACTCTTAAGTACAAAAAGGGTAAAAGGGTATGTACAAATTTATAAATTAATCGTTCAGTCTTAAATGATTAAGTGAATTAATTACAATATATTTAGTGAGAATTGCTTGAACGCAAGTAATTGTTGTAATCGGAGTTTTAGTTTGTGTTTGTTTTACACAAATCATGCATTTCAAAATATGTTGAACAAAATTTTGCGGGATGGAATTTAAGCATTAATGTGAAAGCAAATAAATATCGTAAAAGTTGAAGTTATTAATGTGAAAAAAAAAAATTGTGTATCACATAGGTTTAACTCAATTGAACCGTGTGTGAATTATTGTATGCGACTCGTATGTATAAATTTATAGTACAAATTATGCGACTTTTCTTTAATTGTAAGGATAAATATACTCTACTAAAATCCTTGGTTTGGTTGCTTAAAAAAACATTTTTGGTTCTGGGAAAATTATTTTACATCCCAATAAGGTGGTATAAAACAAAAATTCCCCTCTCAATAAAGGGAAATTAAGTAGGGAAGTCTTTTAGTTTTTTAAATTATATAATTTTTCAAATATAAAAAAAATAACAAATAATTTTATGTTAAAAATAATGTAATATAAAGGTTTAAGTTTTCTATTTGAATTTAATTTTAAATAATATAATAATTTTAATACATTTTTTTCATTTCTTCCTTCAATCGTTTAAATAAGTGAATAGAATATTTTCTATTTTTTTAGAGGTTTTTCTTATTTCTATTCATTTAAGTGAGTGGATAAAAAATATCTATTTCCTTTTGTTATATATCATTACTGTTCATTCAAATTGCATATCATTTTTATTCCTTTTTTTATTTCTATCATTTTTACTTCTTTTCTTTTCTATTCCACTCCTCATTCAAATAAAGTGTAGTTTATTTAAAAAAAAAAAAAACACACAATTTTTTTTCTAGCTTTCTAACATAGTTTTTATTTGAAAAAAAATCTTTCAAATAATTTAAAGTATTTATTTTCTTATAATATTGTTCTAAATGAAATTTTCAAAAAAAAAATAACATTTCCAATATTATTATTATACCTAGAGTACCCTTTCAGATGTTCCAAAATTCTAGTTTTGATATCATGTGAACTGTCCTGCTTCATACATTAAAAATCCCAGTTACATAATCAGCCAGATCATAATAAACCTACATTCCACCTCCAAAACCAATGAAATCATGCCATTTTGATTATTTCCTTTGTCCCCTACTAGATAGTGGACACCACCACATCAGTACAAAAAATGAAGAGAGAAAAAAAAACCCTAAATTGATTATGTTTGTTATAATAAACAGTTTAATATTTAGTTTTAATTATAAATTTACTGAATTTTTTTAAAACCAAAAAATATTTTTTTATTATAAACAATCTTATTCAATTCACCCATTAATCTACATGCTTGATGATAACTTAGTGATATATTTCGTATTTACAGTTTATTCATAGCCTTTTTCCTTAAACATTTTTAATCTTTATAATTCCTTCAATTGCTCTTTTCCTTTTTTAATTTATCAGTAATCACATTTTTTATTTTGCTATTTTTTCTTCCTATTTTCCCTTTATTCGATGCTATTATATAACCTCAAATAAATGTAAAAAAACTATTTTTCCAATTACAAGTGATAATCAAAATATGTTTATATTTCTTTCTGGTGGTCTAGACTATATGTATATATCTTTTTTTTCAACTACTTATCGTTAGTTATATGTAAAATAGTTCAAATTCAAGATCATTAAACTAAAATGATATTATATCATGAATTGATTCATTATTCATGTAGTTGATCGACTTTATTAATTTGTTAAACCTGTTTAAGCTAAACCGCGAGACATATGTCCACACTTATATTTGCTCATACTTCTCTATCTTATTTTTATATATATTTCTATCCATCGTTGTCTCCATTACAAAAATTCCTTCGTCCATCGCCACCCAAGCTATTTATTTAGCTCTTCCTAACTCCCCACACGCCACAACCATTCCATCCTCCAATGAACGACGCTACCGCCGCCACCCCCGCCACGGCGCTGTTAGATCGCCGTGGCAAGTACAACCGCAGCGTCTCCCACGTGAACGACGAGTTCCACACGTTCCGCTCGTACCTCCGGTGGATGTGCGTGGACCAGTCCAACAACTTCACCGCCGCACTCTCCTGGTCCCTGTTCCTCCTCCTAGCCCTCGCCGTCCCCGCCGCGTCGCACTTCCTCCTCGCCTGCCCCGACTGCGACGCCCGCCACTCCCGCCCCTACGACGCCGTGGTGCAGCTCTCCCTCACCTCCGTCTCCGCCCTCTCCTTCCTCTGCCTCGCCGGCTTCGTCCGCAAGTACGGACTCCGAAGGTTCCTCTTCTTCGATAAGCTCTGCGATGAGAGCGAGACCGTTAGAACCAACTACATGGCGCAGCTCAATGTATGTCACTCTTCATCCTTATTCCTTAATTCCATTTTTTTTTGCTTCTAATTATATTCCCCATACTTGAAAGTTGCTTTAATGTTTGATGTTCAAATTCCTAATTATGTTATGTTAAGGGATGCTTTCTGTATTTGTAGTTTTTTTAAGCTGTGTTTGGATGAATTTGCATAATGAAGGAATGAGTTCGATTCCAAAGCATCCAGAAACGAATTTCTTTTAGGAAAAAAAAAAACGCTTTTACTGTACAGTTTTTATTCTAGAGTCTTTGTAAAACGAGTGATATTAAATAGGAAGCTCATGCATAAGCTAAAATATTTTCTTTATATGTCCTTTTCCTAAAAATATTTCTACAAAAGTTTACTAAAATTTACCATTTTTTTCGTCTCTGAAATGTTCTTATCACATTATACATGCATCTCTTTTATCTCTGATCTCTAGCTATCGTCGATCAAGAGATTTGATTCATCTATTGTCTTTGCTACCTTTTATAATTTTAAAAATTAGTTTAAAGTAGGAGTTTGTTTTGCATCAAAACTCACTAATAAATAAAACAGTACTGGTAAGTTGTTTTTGAAAAATGTTATTTTCTTTTAAAAATAAATAAAAAAATTAAATTAATTAATATTTCTTAATTTTCAAAATAAAAAAGTCAAAATAACTTTAAACTTTTTTTACTTTTAAATTTGATTATTTAATTTATATCCTTTATTGGCTCATCTCGTATGTAAAATAAATAACGTCTCGCATGTAAAATTAATATAAAAAAGAATTAATATGTAAATATAGTGCTACTCTTATTAGTTGAGTTTTCTACGTACTCTGATCTTTAAATACGAGAGTTTGTTTATCTTTTAAGAGTTAATGATGTATAGTTGTTTTATAAATGATATTTATTAATTAATTTAACATCCTAATGATGATTTTTATTTAATCATACGTCATTATAATGTTTGTTTTTCTTTTGGGTTACTCTTGTTGTTTATCTTTGTCCCGACGAAGTCGAGGAAATAGAAACTTGTCTTTTTTTTTTATATTATTATTTTGCTTTTGGCTTCTCAGTGGAAATTTGAATTGGTGATCACGTATTCCAGTGTGTGAAACACCTCTTCATTTCCCAGCCACAAGAAAATATTGACGATCAATAATGGAAATTGCTTGTGGAACTTCAACATCAAGACAGCTTGAAAAAGAATATGATTTCCGATTTTAAGCTTTGATTCAAGGAAACAACAGCTTTAAGTCTTAGCTATTATAACCTCATAACCTGAAATCTGAGTTATATATAGAAATTATTATATATTATTCGGAGCTTCAAGAACACAAGACATGTTCTGGAATAGTAATGTTTCAGTTTCTATATATCCATGATTTAGATTAAAATTTGGTATTAAATATTGATGATCCCTTTTTGTTGGATAACCTCATCCCATATACCTATTAAAGTACCTAAATCACGTACACTAGAACAATCTATGGTACTGATTCTCAACTAAAAAATAGACGAGAAAAAGCATTCATCAACTTTTTGTTCTCTAAGTGCACATTCTTGTCTCTTGAACCATCTTTTTACACTACACTATGATCCCCATATGTATGATAAGAATTTGATCAATCTTTTTGCGGACACATCACAACATTTTTTTAATATTTGCACACCAACAAACAAGGAAAATACTTTATGCACCTCACACATTAATAGCAAGTAACAAAAATCAGTATAAATAAGATAAAAACAGATAAAACTAAATTTAAAAAAAAAAAAGGTAAATATAAAGTGATTTTTTAATTTTGTGTGTGGAAATTGGAATGCAGAGGTCAGTGAAGATCCTTTCGGTGTTTGTGGGGCCATGTTTTGTGGCCGAGTGTGCATACAAGATATGGTGGTACGCATCCGGAGCCTCACAGATCCCCTTCTTAGGAAACGTGTACGTGAGCGATGCGGTGGCGTGCATACTGGAACTGTGGTCCTGGCTGTACCGAACCACGGTGATCTTCCTAGTGTGCGTTCTGTTCCGTTTGATCTGCCACCTCCAGATCCTGCGGCTGCGCGACTTCGCGAGATTCTTCCACGTGGACTCCGATGTGGCGTCGGTGATGACGGAGCACCTTAGGATTAGGAGGCACCTGCGAATCATAAGCCACAGGTTCCGCGCGTTCATCCTACTCGCGCTTTTATTGGTCACCGGAAGCCAGCTGGCGTGCTTGCTTGTTACAACTAAACATACGCAAGATATGAATATTTACAAAACCGGTGAACTTGCGGTATGTCCCTCCCTACCCTTACCTTTTCTTTTTATAAAAAAAAATAATTGTTTTTTTTACTGCTTAAAAAAATTTATTAAATATAGAACTTATTTAATACTATTAATACCATGTTAGTGAATGGTAGGCATGGGAGTTTATTTGTATGTCTAATGTGTTTTTTCTTTTCTTGAGTATCACTTTCATACATTTTTTTGTCAAGAAAAAAAAATTGATGCATTGTAAGTGAAATTTTTTTTATATATTATCAAATAATAAAAATTTATTTTCACTTTAAATTTTAATGACTTTTAATCATATGACAATTTATTATTAATTATAATGTAGAATTCCTTTGCACTATTAGGATATATATTCTAATTTTTTTCTGTTCTATTGAATTTCATAAAAAAAATTCTTATATTTTGATGATTACTTGATTCAATTTATTAGTTGATCAAAAATAAACTAGCATGGTTAATTACATTAGTTAGTTAACAAATTTTCAGGAGTATGGTTGTTTTTTTTAAAAAGAATTTAATTTAAATATAATGACAGTATATATATATATATATATATATATATATATATATATATATATCGACAAGATTTTTAATTAGTTGAAAAAAGATATTTAGAATGATTTTTAATTAGTTGAAAGTATTACAAAATGCATTAAAATTAAATTATTTTTAATTGAGATATTTACAAATAAATCTAAAAAAATGTAAAGTGTATACGCTTCAACTTTTAATAAGAGACGAAAATTTATCAAAATACTCATCAATACATTTATTCCTTCCTTTTTTTTCTATTTTTTTATTTCAAAATTTTAATTATGATATATTATTATTATTGTAATTAATGTTATACTCGTAATATCTAATGATATCATTTAATGATATTATTAATGAATACAAATGTTAAAATATTTTATACTAATAGTGGATGAAGTTGATATTTTTTTATTTTCTTTCTTTAAATCGTTCTACAAACGTACACATGTACGGACCGACCTCTTAGCTGTTCATACAAAATTTCGTTAAGTTCAGCAAATAAATTTTATGTGATTGAAATCATTTGAAGTAAGATGAAGACGTGTCCAATTTGATGCAACTGTCACTTCCTCCATGTTCCCTCGGCCAAGTTAGACATTATCTTATTCATTTCATGTTCCTTCCTATATCTAGTTCATAAAATAATACCGAAAAAGACAAGAACAAAACATGAACAGAAGAACATTTGGTAATCGATGGAAACATGGACCCAATTTCATTGATAGGTATTACTCAATTGGTTAAGTAAGTATCGCAAATTAAATTTTTTATTAATTTAATTCAATCTTATAAAACCGACTTATAAAATAAGTATTTCTCCTCACTTATATAATTTATTTCGATCCTATATAGAATTTTAACATGTTTTATTTTTTCTTATGATTATTCAGAAACTTTTAACACATTCTTTCATTTAGACAGACATGACTATAATAAAATATATGATTGATTCTTTTATTTAGACTGACTACAATAAAATATATGATTGATCCCTCTGTTTAGATAGACATGAATACAATAAAATATATGATTGATTAAGATATATGAATTATTATAAATTTGATGGTCTCTATTTTCAAGTTCTCCTTATTAAACAAAAAAGACCTAACTTGGTGGAGGGTTTTATTAATTTTGTGCAGCTGTGCTCAGTTACACTCCTTTCTGCGTTGTGCATCTTGTTGCGTAGTGCGACGAAGATAACACACAAAGCACAAGCGATCACGGGGCTTGCTGCCAAGTGGCACGTTTGCGCGACGTTGGATTCTTTTGATGGAGTTGTAACGGAAGGTGAGACACCAATGGCTCCTCAAAGTTCCCATGAAACAGTGTTTCCTAATGTGGGAACGGATGGGGAATCAGAGACTGATGAAGCTGGTGATGAAGAAGATGAAATTGACACTACCAAGTTAATCCCATCCTATGCTTATAGCACCATCTCATATCAAAAGCGACAAGCTCTTGGTAACTACTTCAATTCATTTCTCACACACCCATTATATTTTCTTAACTACATACATGTCTAGAAATTTCACTTGAGAAGTAAGAAATCATCATTGAAATGTGTAACTTATTATAAAGATAAAACTTAGATCCAATCTTTTAGATGTTTTTAGTACTATTCTCTAATTAGAATTGAAACTAATTGAAGTAAATTTTCAATTCTGATTAGAAAACAATAGCAAAAACACAAAACTATATCTAAGTTTTAGGCCCTAAGTTTTATCCAAACTATAATTACTCTCTTTTTTTAGACTAAAACATCATATATATATATATATATATATATATATATATATATATATATATATTCCTATTTTAGAAAATCATAATTTGTACACACTTGGTGTAAAACTGGAAAATAGTTTTAGTGTCATGTAATGATGCGTTAACGTACACCAAAATTAAGCTTTTCTGAATTGGAGAATTAACCCATATTTGGATATAGCTCAATTTTTTTTAAAAAAATGTATTTTTGAAAACCTTTAGGAAATTAGAAAACGATTATTTATATAAAATAGATTAAACTAATTCAAATATGCATCTATCTTTTGAGGAATAGCCCATCCTTGCCTTAATGCTTCGGCCCTTGTTTTAGTTAGATTTTAATTAGTGAAGGTAAACAATAAGAAAATAAAAGACTAATGTATTATTATACTATACAGGTCCCCCCACCCAACAAATTGTCAAGTACTAATATTTTTTTATTTAAAAGAATATACTATTTAATGAATAATCATACGATGATTATCATGAATGTTTATTTACTCACGTTATACCCTATCTTTGACGTTTTTTTGCAGTAAATTACTTTGAGAATAACAGGGCAGGGATTACAGTATATGGATTCATGTTGGATAGGAGCACACTCCACACAATATTTGGCATTGAAATGTCGCTTGTTCTTTGGCTGCTTGGGAAAACCATAGGCTTCTCTTGAAGAATCTTATTTGATTTCATTATTATAATTTATCAATCAGGGCACAGAAAAGAAAAAGATAGCTTGTGAATCATGTTTGATATTGTTCCCAATTGCCAACTGCACGCGGTTTCAATTGGATGAGAAGTTAATAGTGCATTTTGTTTGTTTTTTCTATTTTTATTTGTATTTTTAATTAATTATTTTATAATAACTCTTATTTTATTTTATTTTATTTACAAAAAATAAAGTAAAAATAACATCATCTCTGTAATTATGTACCAAAATATACCAATCAAAATAAAAATAAGAAACAAATCAAAGACATCTTATGCCATCATATTATGGTGTGATGGCTGTTAAAAAGGCACAGCACTTTTCAATAAAACTGCTGCATGTGAATCCGTAACTCGTTTTTGTAGCATACTATTTTCCTAAAAAAAATTAAAGGGCAAAAATCTAGATAGAATTTTGCTTTGAAAGCTCGTCTCTTAAATTTTCACATCCACTTTCAAGGGTATGGCTGTGCCAAAGTGGTTAATTAGCATGCTGCGGCATCCAACAAGTTAGAATTAGTCCTATTGCATAGATATCACAGCTGATTATGTCTGTATTAAAAAGTAAATCATTCTTTTGCCATACATCAAACTCAGTTCTGGAATCACAGATAGTTGCAAAGAATAATTTGCGTTATAATTTATGAAATACTTACCGTACATAATGTTGTAAAATATGTCTTAAATTGATAACAATAAATGTCTTAAATTTATAATTTTTTTAAAAAAATTATCATTATCATTATTACTTTTTTACTTTTAATTGTTTTTTCAATACATTGTCTCTTTTCTCACTTCTTTTAAGCAATAATGTGTCTGGATGAAGGAATTTTAAATTCTGAGAAATTTTAAATATTTCAATTGAATTTTTTTTTATTTTCAAGATTTTGTGTTTGGATAAAAAAAAATTAAAATTGTGAGGGTGAAAGAAAATGAATGCAAAGAAAAGAAAAGATATGATTAATGTACTTATAAAGAAAATCGGGACACGGTGACGTCTTCGCCGTATGATGGGTAGCGACGGTTGCTCCATGACTAACAAGTGCAGTCCTACATGTCTCCCTATATCCACACCCAATTGATGTTCCACGAACTCAGTATTATTCGAGAACTTTGAGTGAAAGAGAGAATGAATATTATAAAAAAAATACGCGAACATTTTGAAAAATTCTTTTATCAAGAAAAAAATTTCAATTTCTCACATTTTAGAAGAAAATTAAAATTCCACATTTTTAGTTATTCAAAATTCTGTTTTAAAATTTCAAAAATTTAAATTCTTTATTAAAAAATATCCAAACAATTAATTTTAGATTACAAAAATTTAAATTCTCTAATAAATTACTTTTCTCAATTAAAATTTTCTATTCAAACATACTCTAAAAGTATTTTTAGACTAAAAATAATTAATATGGGTCTTATAATAAAAACAAATATCATTTTAAAATTTAGTCTTATGAATAGAAACTGAGGGAATAAAAGGAGGGAATAAAAGATATTACCCTTACCCAAGCTATGCAATACAACGTAAGAAAAAATAGTCTTATCCCACCTGATAAGGTTGAATACATGGATCATATCATGTTTTTAGACTCAATTAAAAACCAAGTTATCAAGGATATTATTTACTAACGGTGATCGATTAATCACGAGAATCCAAAATTAAACGCAACAGCCATTAATTATGCAACTCCCGGAATATAAGACACTGTCACATTATACACTTAGAAAACATCATTCTAAATCTTAAAACAACTCAAACTAATTAACTTCATTCTTCCAATCACGGAATACTCAATGGATCACAAACGTCAAGGAACTTAGTGCATTATGAAGCACAATTAATCAACTGTATAGTATGCAAAGAAACAAGATGTCGTCAACTATATATTTCAAAACGAAAATTCTAACCATTTTCAAAAGGAAAAATATCAAATTCTAAGGCTCCACTGTTGTCACCTGTTGCCATTCCCCATCAACTGCTTCCTTCCACAATGTCACATTGTTGTTCCCATCAGCCACAGCCAATATGTTTCCTGTCAATGACCATGAGACCCTCCAAACAGGGGTGTTGAAATCATTCAAAACCTTGCCTTCCCACTGATCCCCCTCTTTCGCCACGGTCCATATAATCACTTTACCGTCCTGTGATGCGCTAGCAATGGTAGATTTAGGGAGCCCTAAATTGGGTGCCCAAGCAACATCTCGAACCCAATCCGTGTGCATCTGAAGAGCAGGGAAGCAGTCCATCTTCCAGAGTCCATTGTTTAGCTTCCATACCTTCACAGTATTATCACAACCACCAGAGCACAGCTTCTGTACTGGATCAAGCAACCCTGCACCGACAAGGGCTCCGGGTGCCATCGATGGCGCCCATGACACCGAAGTGACACCAACTGGATGAGCCTGATCAATTCTCACAGTGTCCCAGCCACCGTCTGCTCTTGCAGTCAGAACAGATATATTCCCATCAGACGAGCCACAAGCCAAGCAAAGACCCAACTCGTGAGGCGCCCAAGCAACCGAATTCACAGATGACTTGTGGTCATCAAACACATGAGCTTGAGTCCATTCATTTTGGTTGCCCTCCTTCCAAACAATGACACGACCATCATAGGAACACGATGCAAGTAGAGAACCAAACTTAGGGTGAGCCCACGCCACTTGCCAAACAGGTCCTTGGTGACCAGTCAATGTTGCGAGATGCTGAGAGGCCGTATTACTCACCCCAATTATCTTAATTGTGTGATCTGATGAAGCCGTGGCCAGCCTCTTACCATAGTAATCCATTGCAACATCATGGACCGTGTCTTGATGACCCGTTTCAACTTTCTGAGAAGGCATATTTCTGCTATCAACACACACCATGCAAACAGTTAGTTCCAAACAACCATTTGCAAATGACACTAACTGACCTAAATTTAAACAAAACCAAACTAAACACTCGGTTAACTAGTCACTACCAATGTTAATAAGGAAAAACAAATCTCAAATAAAACATAACTAAGGATCAACAAAAGCATAAGCATAAGAATCAATACAAAATACATAAATATATTAATATTATTCAAGTAAACAACTATTCAAGCTTGCTTCTGGAAAAAAAAACTATTCAAGCTTCAAACAACAATTAACTAAACATAATTATGAATCCATCAACAAAAACATAATATACCCAAAAGAAAAACCCCATACATACTCAGATGAAAAGCTGGAAACCAAGGCAAAGGTTTTTAATTATACACAAAATTTCACCGAATTTCGCATCGAAAAAAGTGAAACGACAATTTGTGCGAATCTTGACCGGTAAAAGATCACTGAATCGTGAGCAATTCGCAAAATTGAAAACACCAAAGCCCAAAAATAGGGAAAAACATTTTTCTTTGAAAAAAAAAAAAACAAAAGCATTTAGCGTAAAAAATTGGGGAAAATCACGCAACGGAGTTTAAATGAGAAAATTGTCCCTAAAAGACAATGATAGATTTCTAATGAAAAGGGAGAATCGTGAAATAGGTACGAAATCTGAAGATCTAAGTTGAAATTAAAACAGATCGAGAGAGAGGATAGAGAAGGAACCTGAGAAGAAGAAGGACGAGAAAGTGAGGGAACCAAAGGCGGTGGCCGGAGCGGTTGCCGGAGCGGCGTCGACGCTGGCGCGAGATGGACTCGCCGGTGAGTATAAGATGAGATCTAACGATTGAGAAACAGATAAACTGAAAAGATGAGAGTAGAGAAAAAAAAGAAATGTTACCGTTTTGTTCTTTTGTTTTGTTTTTATGGGCTCTCACTGTCATAATTTTTGGGCTTGCTGGCCCAGTTAAGCCAACCCATCACTTTAAGCCCAACCACATTCGTTGAGCTTCTAGACCCAAACAAAAGACTCATGCAAAAAATAAAAACTAAAGCACACACCATATTCAACTATAAAACAAAATTGCTTTCTTACCAAAGATGATCATGAAACACTATAAAACAACACAAACGGTTGATGCAGTGATATAAGATTTGACTGCGTTCACATGTATGAGAATGATCTATTTAGTGAGAGAACTTGTCTATAATTTTCATCATGTGCAAAATTCTCTTAGATAAACAGCTGCGAGCGAGATTAGTTTCTAACTTAATAGGTTGGGACACCCATAATCTCTAGTCCATGACCAAAAAATATTCAACTATAAACAAAATTTCTCTTACCGAAAATGATCATAAAACACTATGAAATGAAATTTAAAAAAAATTATAATTATAATTGTGGAAAGAAACTCATTAATCCCACATAAGTTTTTTAGGATAAAGAGTACTTGTGCCTTAATTTTTTTATTTTAACTTTTTTTATATAAAAGGGAAGGATAAACCCATTACATCAATAAACTACAAGGCCATGTGACCCTTATACAATCCCTCTAAAATAGAGGCTTAGAAAAAGAAAGGGGATCAATAAACAAGTGTAAACTTATAGGTAAGTTGTGAGAATAAGAAGCTAAGCTATCTACAACAAGATTGGCTTCTTTATGTACGTGAGTGAGTTTAATAGAGCATTGTTTTCCCATTAATTCTCTGGTCATCTAAATTAGGGATCTTGTGTGATGATTTGCTCTAATTGGCTTCAACAAAAGATCCACAACCACTTTGAATCAGTCTCAATCCAAACCTCGGAGTATCCTAATTCCCAAGCAATTTGTAGTCCATAAATAATTCCTAAAAGTCTAGTAGCAATAATGGAACTATGCCCAATATTCCAAGACAATCCTTTGACCCACCTGGCAGTGTTTTCACATATGACCCATCCACACCACGAGTTGTTTAAAGGTTTTTGCACTAACCCATCAACATTCACCTTCCACCACCCATCAGGTGGAATCATCCATTAGATAAGGCTAACCTTATTTCTTTGCGCTAAATGGCAAGTGATGGATGAATTTTGTTGCACTTTTGGAGTTGTCCATCTAATATAGTGTACAATACTGTGAGGATTCCAAACATAATTAGAAAAAACTTTCTTACTTTTGTAAAACCATAAGACCTAAAGGGCTACACCAAAAATAAGGTGCTTGTTGGATCCTTTTGAAGGTTCTGTTGCATCCAGAGATTGACATCTTGTTGGGTGAAAAACAATTGTGTCAGATGCAGGTTCAAAGGGAGAAGTTGCCATACTGGCTTGACTATTGTGCAATCCTTAAGGATGTGGATGTCTTGTTCTGAATTCCAATGACATATAGGACAACATGGGTCATCCGTGGTACCAAAATGGGAGTGTCTAACATTAGTTTTTAAACAATGTGGGGCTATCATCCAGAGGAAAGTTCTAACTCACTATGGTCCATTCCACCTCTAGATGTGTTTCCACAAAGTCTCATTAACAGAATTATTGGTAACATCAATAAGAGAGTACACTAAACTTACTAAGAATTCTCCAGTTGGACAGAGGAACCACATTGGCTTATCTGGTCCAAGGGAATGATTAAGGGTAAGCATAGCAAGAATTTCAAAAACTATATCTTGTGGTATATAACCCTAAACTGATTGAACATCTCAATACCCTTCATCAGTGCAATAGTCTGAAACAATTAAATCAAGGTAAGTATCTAGAATATCAAAGACTAGAAATTCATGAAGGATATTCCCAGAAAGTAACCATGTGTCTACCCAGAACCTCACAACTTGATTGAAGAAAATCCCAATTATCCATAATTGCTTTCTAGGTATGCAATTCGTTTAGTCTATGTTTAACATCTAGGAAGAAGTCAGTCCATGTATTATACTAATGTTTCTATACTTTAACCCATAAAGCTTCAGTTCATTGACAAGTCCCCATCCCATCTTCATCATTAGAGCTTCATTCATGACATCTTCATCATTTGAAGCCCATACGAGAGCATTTTTGTATTGAAGGATAAGGAAGTCATCTTCATCATTAGAGCTTCATTCATGACATCAAAACATTTGAATCCCATACGAGAGTATTTTTGTATTGAAGGATAAGGAAGTCATGTTGCAACTAAGGTGTTCACAAAGGCTCTCGTCACCAAGAAAAAAACTGATAAATGTTATAACTTTTATTATAAACGTGAACACACTTGATACAAGAGAAATAGAGGAAATATATAACATAGTGTACAACGGTTCTGCATAAAGAAAATAATTACAGATTAAAAGATTTTAAATATAGACTAAGTTTCCTTGTCATACTTAGCCAGAATCTAGTTTATTTGCTGGATTGTTTTGTGCCACTTAAAGCATATTAATCCTCCAACGGTTTTCCATTGTTGGTGGCACAATTATGGGTATGTTGTTTCCACCAACTCCTTGTTTCCTTTTTCTGCATAATTACAATAATTGTCATCTATGGACAACTTGTTTCTGTTAATACAATTGACAAAGTTGTTTTATCCTCTTCAATGTGGAGAGAAACACGAACATCTAAGTTTGGGAGTGACCAAGTTGCATAGAACTATGTTGGTTTCGGAGAAAAAATGTGCACAATAGCAATATTAAAAAAAAAAAAAGTGGATCCAACTAGTTTTTGTTTTCCTACCTTAAGCCTACAAGAGAACGTAGCAAATATGATTGAAAACACAAGCATTTCCTAGTAAAGATGTCATAACTTAAATATGCTTTAGCAATTACAAAGTTCATCACCTGACTATGAACTGTGAACAAGCAATAACTGATAATCTGATATTACATGTTGGTGCTGCTGAAGATGGTTTATATTTGCAAAATAGAAACTGAAAATTATTATGAACACAAATTATGAAAAAAGACAAACCAAATTTTTTTAGCTATCAAGTCTGTTTTTTTAATTCATTCACATGCTATTTTCCTCAAATGACACCCCACAACTTCATTATGTGGCTTCCATTTTGCAGCCACATCAGTGTTCACCTTAAACCAATCATGGCATGACTTGAACATTTATCTTAACAATGATTTTGGTAATCAACAGCATCACCGCTTCCATTGATAGAGGCTACATAACAATGAATAACAAGGTCCAGATTGGAGATACCATGGCTTAGTTTATAAAGTAACTCAGAATAGATCTAGAATTTACAACAGATACATCTTAAAATTTTTCCAACCTTTCTGATAAAGTAACCTTTAGGCTCCCTTTTCAAAAAAAGCATTTCTAAGGACTCATAAAATGACTTGCTATGAATGATAACACATAGTATTGATGCATACAAAATCAAAACTAAAACTCATAACAAATTCTTAATTACAAAATTTAAAGTGGCAAAAGCAAGCTGTGAAACGGGACCTTTTAAGTTGGTTTACATGCAAAATAAAACGCTAATTGGTGGTTCAATAGCTAGCTTCCTACACTTGTGTTGTTACAGTATAAGCAGAAAAAGTGAAAAAGGAAACAAATTCTGAGACTCATCTTGAGGAAGGCTAGGATCTCCAATATGACAGACATCTTGATTTCTATCACAATCATTTGGGCTCTTTTGGAAAATGCATCTTGATAAGTGCAGGAAGTTCTGCTAACTCAACCTGAGGTTTCCCCAACAAAATACTTTTTAACTTTTCATCACAGTTTACCACATTCTTGTTATTCTGATCCTGCTCAATTAAAGAAGCAACTCATCTTAATCAGCCCAAGGTAGCTGCATATCAATATATCAAAATAAATATACCCAACCCATAAAACATCATAGCCACCAACTCAACAACTGGTGATACAAGCATTTTACAAATTTATAACCCATGAATTAAGTATTATAAAAGATCATATAACAGTTCAAAAACATCAGAAGGAGATCTCTATTTTGGAATAATATGTTGATAGTGTGTATAGCATAAACAAAACACAGAACATATACTAGAGATTTCCTCTGTTGCCAAGTGCACAATATTTTGCAAAGTACTACTGTACCATTAAAGCTGCAAGGAAGCATACCTTAGTCAAATATAGGGCTATGTTTGGAGTGATGTTAAAGAATGAAATGGAGTAAAATGAAATGAAATAATACTAGGTTCCATTGTTTGCATTATATAAAATAGGATGAAATGGGATGGAACATGACAGAATGCATTCCATTCCGGTCAATCAAACACCCTTCTTTTCCTTCACTTAAAATTTGGGAGAACAGGATCACACCTATTTTTTTCCATTCCATCTTAAAAAAATATCCAAACAATAAAATGATAACTTTATTCCAATCCATTCCATTCACCATTACATATTAAAAAATGGCCTAGGTATATCAATATTGAATGACTCAACTACCTTATAAAGGTCCCATTCCAATCATTCATTATTTCTACTTCCTACCTTATTTCATCACTACCACTCCACAAAGGAGAGAAAGCAGCCTTTATTTCAAAGCAAAACTCTTTGAATTGTCTAACAAACCACTTAGCTCAAAAGGCATACCTCACACTCTCCCTCTTCAACAATCCCTTAAAGAAACAATTTATATCATTCTGTCATCCCAACTAACCTTGACATAAATTTTACAAAATTTCAAAACGAAGGCAAAATTCAACTTTCCAACAAGATAAAATTTAATTTAATTTTCAAAAAATCAAAACTAAAAAACTTTAAGGAAAAGGAGGGAACCTGAAGATTATTTGTTTTGATGTAGGACCAAATGCACTTGAAACAGCCCAAGCGGGAAATCTGAGACTGACCCACGAATTCTCTGAGCGTGGATGGAAGGTTGACGAGGTCAATCAAGTTGGCAAGCTTCTTAGGGTTATCAGTGATGGCCTTCTTCATGCGCTGAGGAAGCATTTTTGCTTTAAATCCCTGAAATTCAACGCCCAAGTGGAGTTGGGCACCGATCAAAAACGAAGCTTGGTAGAGAAATAGAGAGGGCTAGTATGGTTGGGGTTTGAAGGATGCTACGAAATGAATGAAGAGTAGAGTAAATACAATGCTTTGAAAACCGGACCAGTCATCGACTCTGTCATGGGCACTCAGTCAATGGTCGAACCAGTGACTCACTACTTGAATTGAATGACCTGATCTCTATTTAAAAAATTGAAAATTTTACACCTGCCTTTATTTGATCATATTCATGGAATTCAACTAAGCAATTGATCAACACCAAAACAATACTAAGTTTTATGCGGCAATAATCAAACAAACCCAAAACTTTAAAATCAATTTTTTACAATTACATTCAATTCTTAATAATCATTCTCTTAAAATCAATCTCCAAAATCAAACCCAAATGGGAAATGCACGATCACCTTACTGCTCTATGAAACCAACCAAGCTAAAGTCTTGATAACTTGAAAACAATAAATGGTTTCTTCAATTAAAGCCAAGCAAGCAGTACCCAGACTTCAGGCATACAAAAAAAAAAAAAAAGGAAGAATACGCTAAGAACAAACATCGTATTGTAGTCAAAATGGGAGAAATAAAATAATAAAAAAAATACACAATATCTCAAAATCAGAAAACGTGCTTACTGATGCGTATAAAGCAAATCGTGCTTGAAAGGAAATCAGAACCTAGTGTGCGCGAACTCGCGATGACAGTGGCGCGACGACGGTGGTGGAACAGGCTTGGGACGGCGACGGTGGACCTGAGTGGGTTTGCGCTTGGGTTGTGCCGTGCGTGTGAGTCGTCGAGTTTAGAGATGGAGCTTAGGGAGAGAGTCTCGTTTCGATTTTAGATTTTTTTTTTTTTCTAGATACCAAACAACGTCGTTTCACAAATTATGAAGAAGAAAAATAAACCAAGGTTTATAAAATAAGGTTTAATTACAATGGAGTGATGCTCTAGGATATGTTATAAACACAACTAGACATGAATGGATATTGGATATTGTATTCCCAAACTCAGATCTGACTCTCCTCATCATATAAGTTTTGCCTAAACATAACTCGATTATGCAGAGGGAGTTGTGTATGTAGTTTTAATTTCATATAGAGTCAAACAACTATAAGAAACTCAATTAAAACAAGAACCTAATTGAAAATTTTGTAAAAATATAAAAATCTATAGATCAATTTAATTATTATTATTTTGTTTCTTTAATTTATTTTTCAGGTTTCTTTTAGGTCCTATAATTTTTTTAAATAGATAGAGAGTGTTGTTTATAATTTAATTAGGTCTCGATTTTTATTTTTATTAATTGGATCTCGAGTCTAATTGCTATTATAAGAAATTAATTACATATATCCATTAAGTGAAGGTGTAAATAATGGTGAATTGATATTTTTGGAGGGTGTTGTAAACTAAGTCAAATTTAAAATATTTTTTAAAAGTTTTAATTTCTACAAGTCAATTTACTCTAAGTATTCTTTCAAAAATCTCTGATAAATATTTATCTTTATAAAAGGTTGAAACTTTGCTAAAAAAATCTCACAAATAACTCAATTGTACTTATAATACACTATAATAAAAGATAAAAATTCATACACCCAATTAAAAAAAGTTTAGGGACATAAATAAAAATTTGCTAAAAATAAGGGAACCTTGCGATTAATTTAATCATTGTCATTTTATTCCTCTAATTTATTTTTTTTAGGTTCAATTTAGTTATATTATTATTAAAAAGTTCAATTAAGTCTAATCATTTTTAAAAAAAATCAATTAGATTTCTTTACTTTTAAAAGATTCAGTTAGGTCCTTTATTTTTTAAAAAAAGAAATTTAATTTGCTTCATTTGCTCCAATTTTTTTAGAAAATAAAATCAAATTTGGTTTTAAATTAGATCAAATTGAATCAATTTTAAAAATAAAGGACCTAATTGAAACTTTTGAAAATAAAAAAGACTTAATTGAATATTTTTAAAAAAATTAAAAGATATAATTAAATATTTTAATATTAAAAGGATCAAATTTAACCTAAAAAATAAATTAAAAAATCAAAATAATAATTAAACCAAAAACTAAAAATGTGTGAATCAACCCAAGTTAGTAAAACCCTTTGGTTCATTGATTCAACCACAAAATCAACCAAGTCATCCTGCTTCATACCAATTCAATGGCATATCCGATTCAATTCTAGACAGAGACTTATTATACCACTGATTTTTAACGAAATTATGTGAGTCCATGTCAATTTTTTTTGTATTGTCAGGGTCAATTTTTAGAACTATGAGTAAGAGTCACCACAAAATGGTGTGAAGGAAGTAAAGTGTATAATCATTTAAGTCAATTTGCTTAAGGTGTTATTTTAAAATTTTAATGAGTAAAATCATAACATTTTTAAAATAAAGTAATTTTATAAAATAATCACTAATTCATTGTACTTAAGAATAAGAACTTCACTTTCTAGTATCTTTTTAAATGTGTTTTGCAAAAGTCTAACACAATTGCCATATTTTGTCATTTTTTTTTATTAAGGACATATGTTGTCAAATAAGTCAAATATTTTTTTACAATTAAAATAAAAAAAAATATATTTTAAAAATGAATCAAATTAATTGTGTATTAGAAATGAAAATGTTAAAATAATTTTTTGGATTTTTTTAATATTTGTACCTAGATGCAATTTTATATTTAGTGGTTCATAAAGAATGAACTAATGTTATTTAAATGAATAATACAAATATTTGAAGCTAATTAAAATGCCTTCACAATATAAAAGATTTACAATTGTCATTTGATTATAAATTATTATATATTGTAATTTTATTATTTTATGATAATTATATTAAAAATTATGTGAATAATATTTTTTAATTATTTAACAATATAAATATTTTTACACCAATCCTGCATGACAATTATTATCTTAATAGTTGTATTTTGTTTTATTAGTTGAAGTGAATATATTGTTCTAGTCTAGTAGGAGCTTTAATAGGTCAAGTCTTTAATAAGAGTTTTAGTAGGCCGGGTCTTTAATAAATAATAGGAGCTTACAATACGATCTACTTTAGATTTTTTAATCCAATGAAATAAAAGATAAGTATAAAGAGATTTACAATGATCCACACATTTGATTAAATCAACTGAGCTAGATTTCTGTTTGTAATCTACATAAGATTTCACTTGACTTGATTCATTTATTAATAAGGTCAAATTTAAACTTTTAAAAAATTATGTTTAAGTAAAAATGTTAAGCCTTAGCCCTTAAAAACGGTTTATTAAGTTTTAGAGTAAATTATTCTCTCACTCCCTAATTTTTTTTCAAATTATACATAATGTCACTCTAATTTATATTCATACACTAGTCCCTTTTATGTTTGAAAATACATATACATAATATCTATAATACTTTTATTGCATAAAATAATATAAAAATGGATAATTATTATTAATAAGTTTCAATTAAAATAGTTTTATTTTAAAAAAAATAAAGCTAGAACAAGCCAATTGGTCTATGTAGGCAGTTAGAAAAAAGTTATTTATGCATAAAAAATATTATGATTCAAATTTTATATCTTATAATTTAACTATTATAAAAATTATTTATCTATAAAAATGATTATTTATATGTATAATTATTTTTATGAGTTACTTTTTATATGTTATGTTTTTCAATCTAAGTAAATTAAAAAACATCATTATTAATAATAAAAACTATACTATTATTGTGTATATTATTATTATTTTATATTTATTATACTTAATGAATATTTGATATTCTTTATGGTATGAATTTATAAGAATAAAAAATTATAATATCTTATAATTGATCATCATGAAAAGAACTTTGTTGTTGTTGCTATTTTTTATTATTATTATTATTAAGGTATGAATTTATAAGAATAAATAATTATAATGTTAAAATTGACTCTTATTTATACCTTCAATAAACAACCATTTTTCCCTTTTCTCGTTAAAAGGCACAGGGCCACCATTTTAGTACACATTTTGCAAACTTTCGTCCAAACAAGTATGTAGGTGAAGTCATTGCATATATACTTTTTTTAAATGGTGAATCATATGTATGCACCACAGATACATCAAGATCATACATGCATGCACATTACTGCTTGTATTATTTTCTCTCCTGGTAAATTGCTTACAAACTTAATCATAGGAATTTTCTGAACGTCTTTAAGAGGTTATGAATATCATAAGCATGCATGTCATCCACTGTTTGTACCATCTTTTTGTTCAATTTCTCAAACTTATCAATGTTATAACCACTCAAGGTCTCTTTGAAATGTTCAACATTTGAGAAGTCACTAGGTGGTAGATGGAACTCCTTTTGTATCTGTTAGCAACTTTATTACAGATAATCATTTCAATTTTCAGGAATTATCATAGCTAATATAGAGTAAAAAGTCATACCTTAAACGAATTCGGTATCCAAATTATCAATGAGCTTTTGTTGAACTTTAGCTTTGCCTATCATAGCAGGCATTACTTCTTAAGATGACATATAAGCATGTATCTTAGAACCCTCGTTTTACAAACTCATTGATCTACAATATACACAAATATTATTTTAGTTATGAAAATAAAACAACTTCAATAAATAAAACATAATTAGTGATTAAATTGATATTAGAATCTAAGAGATCAAATATAATATAAGTTTTTATAGTAGTTTTTTATGATTTTGGTTCCTAAACTTTTTGACAACTAGTCAACTAAAAATCATTGGTCGATAAATTAGATTGTTCATGCAATTGAGTCGTTAAAAATCGATTATCGCACATCCTATTCATTACATTCAGTTTATTGTTTAGAGGTTGAAAATGTGTTACATTGATGATGAACTCATGACCTAAGACATGATTTCAATAGTTGCATCTAATTTTATCAATTTTTATATTTTAAATTATAAAAAATGTTGTTTATAAAATATAATACTATGAAATTAAATTTTTAAATAGGTGTATTTCAAATTAACAATAATTGCATCTATTTATAAAATATTCTCTCCCACTCTTTTTGCCATCTTTGTGAACTTAATCAAGTTAAATATATTTGTCTAAAAAAATTTAATTTTATAGATAAATATATTTCAAATATGCATTGAAAATATAAATAATAAGGTATTGGTACCTTACTAAGTTATTTAGTTTGTAGTTTGTAAAATTTGAAATTAACAATTTATATATATCAAACTAATGGATGTGCATACGGGTTGATAAATTGAGCCAAATTGGCCCGGATAGATTAGTTAAGCCCATAGACCTTATGAATATCATTTTTTTTAAATTCCTATAATTATATTAAGTTTTTGAGTCCAACTCATTAAATTCATAAACCTAGCGATCTTTATTTGTATATTCACATATTATTTATATAATTTGCTTCAGTATAATTTATAAGTATTATTAATTTGTTAGGTTCAGATTTTGATTTTTAATTTAAATTTTTATTTTGTTTAAAATATTGATATATTTTAATGTGATAGATTTTACCTTAAAAAATAAAGTTATTTTTTTGTTATAATTTTATATATTTTTCACTTTTTTAAAAAGTAATGTTTTATATTATTTTTTAAATGACTATTTGGACGTATAGATCAACCTATTTATTGATGGACTTTTACGGGTCAAATACAAACCTTTAATAAAAAGAGAATTTATTTTACAGATCAAATTTATCTGACACTCCTAAAATGCGGGCTTCAGGGATACTCATTCCTATATGTGGATTACATTAATGATTTAGTATAAAAAATTAGTATATTCACAAGTGATTTTGAAAAAGAGAAAATTAATGCGGCTGTACAATCCAGGGGCATCATGCTAGTTATAATAAAAGAAAGCCTCCACAACCTTCTTAGTACATTTTCTTCTTCTTTTGCTTCTGTTTCATTCTTCGAGAGTCTTCTATTCTGTAGACCCAGTCTATTGTGTGAAAGGTGATCATATCCTTCAAATACTGATTGTTCCATTAATTAATTTTTTAACAGATGGATAAGATTAATCCATGGAACTGGTGCTTGAAGGTATGCAAAAATTAATTTTCAAAAATTTCTAAAAGGTAACATAATTGCAACGTGACAATGTTTATATTTGGAGAAACACGTGATATGTTTTTCCAATGATCCAATTATCTTCTCCAAGGCACCCAGTTCTAAAAGATGTTGTTTGGGTTCGATCCAATCCAAGGTCTTTTAGATTATTTTTTTTGACTTGATATACCTATTGTGTGCTACGACAAGTCAATAGTCGTTATCTTCTTGAGTAAAAATGGGTAACGATTTTGATTGTGGAAAAGATGTTGCTAATGGTGGATGTTGACTGAACAAGTGGGAATGACTAATGAGTCATGTTATCATTTTGGCTACACACATATCACTTATTTGATCTTAGAACTACCAAGTATAGTTGCAGGGGTTGTGAGGGTCATTTTTTTTTTGGTTATTGATTTTTTATTATACCTTTGATTCAATGTTGTTGTGTTTGATTGTGGAACCAAATTTTTGACAGAGGTTTGTTTATGGAAAATTGAAGCATGAAAAGAAAAACCATGTGTTTAGGACCAACGACCTTGGAAAAAATAACTAGGTCACTGTAAAAAAAAAATATATCATGTGTTTCTCCCATTAAAAAATTGTCGTGTGACAATTATGTCACCTTTTATAAATTTTCAAAAATTAATTTTTGCTAACCTTCAATCTGATGGTCAGCATTTCTTTTTCACTGCGGAGGATATAATTGCTTTGCCCATAGTAGACCGCATCCTATTTTTTAAACCCAAAATTAAAATCCTTCTTGTTTATTTCCCATATTATTAATCTAATCTTCACCCAAATCATAAAAGAAATTACACAAATATATATATATATATATATATATATATATATATATATAATTCAGACTTAATTATTTTTTAATTACTTAAATTTAAGAGACTATAAAAATTATTTTTTAGTTGAAGAGAGATTTTTTTAATTCAGAAAATTAGAAAATGTAAATTTTTATTTGAGAGAATAAAAATACAAACTTCTTAATTTAAGTGACTAAAAACATGATTAAAAATAAAAATTAAACATCGCTATTTCCAACCGGACCACCAGGCCACAAACCAGAAAGAAGGGCAATATCGTCAACAAAGAAACATTCCCCATAAACCCTAACCCCCAAACTCACGAACCTAAGAAAAACAACATTTGTTTTCTTTCTGTCCAAGCAAATTTTCCCTCATTTATTCTCCTCTCCTCACAAATCACTTCCCTTATTCAATACCAAATCAAATTATTCCTTCTCAATCGATTCTCTTCGGCCATGTTTGCTTACAGGGTTTTGTCCCGTTCCTCTGCCACCCTTTCTCGAAGCTTCACCCTTTTCTCTGTTTCACGAAATTCCCAACCTTTCTCCACCAACCTCTCCAATAACTTCAATTCCCTCCTTCACCCATCTCCCAACAAGGTAACCCCACTTCGAAAACGTTATCAAAATTTGATTTTTCGCTATTTTTAGTAGTGGGGGTTTATCTGGGGTTTTAGGGTTTATTGAAAACTTTCCAGTTATGGCATTTTTTATGCCGTGTGTGAGTTTAGTTTATTCTGTTATGATTTTCTGGCTATGAATTATTATGTCAAATTTATTATTGTTCCATTTTGTGCCTTGTAATTCTGTGTTGAGTAAATTTAGTTTTAGTTAGAAATTCTCGTTAAGTTTCATGTGCGTTTTCTTATGTTCCAGCTGATTCCAGTTCAAACCAATTTTCTGAATTCAATGAATCCATCATTGACTTCGAGATTTGGATTTTCTTCAACGGCCTCACATGAACATGCAAGTGAAGGAGCAAAGGTATCTGATCAGTCTGAACAAGCCGAAGCTGCGGATCAAACCAAAGAATCAGGTTCTATTTTGGAATCTCAGTCTCAACCTTGACTGGTTATAAATAAAGATCAAAAGTTTTTTAATGAAATGCGTTTTCTGATTCAGATGTAGAGATTGAATGTGATCTGTCCAGGGATGATTTGATAAAGCTTGTTGCTGAGAAGGAACAACTTTTGAAGTTGAAGCACAAGGAGATTGAGAAAATGCAGGATAAAGTTCTGCGAACTTATGCAGAGATGGAGAATGTCATGGATAGGACACGACGCGAAGCGGAGAATTCGAAAAAATTTGCTATACAGGTTTGAGTTTTGGCCGTTGTCTAATTCTTATTTTGTGATTCAGGTCTCTTGGCTCTTGCTCCCTTGTCATGTGCTTTTCAGTTTTGTGCTGAGTGGTTTCAAATTTCAAATTTGATGTAGAATTTTGCAAAGAGTTTACTAGACGTCGCTGATAATTTGGGAAGAGCTTCCTCAGTTGTAAAGGAAAGCTTTTCGAAAATTGAATCTCCTGAGGAGTCTTCTGAAGCAGCAGAACTCCTGAAAACACTTCTAAAAGGTGTTGAAATGACAGAGAAACAACTTGCAGAGGTAGGCTGTTCTACTATGTGCATGGCTGTTTAGTTGTTATACAGCAATAGTCAAAGCTAATATAGTGTCTTTTCCCAGTGTCATTTATGTGGTTGTGTTTGTGTTTGTGTATGCCTACTCTACCTCTTGTAATATTCCACTTTTATGAGTTTCTGGGTAAATGATAGGTAACAGGTGTTTTTGAGAAAGAGGGGGTTGATTTGCCGGGATTAGGAGATGGATTTTGGCTGCGGGTGGTGGCTGTCAGGCCTTCAGGGTGTTGTCAGACTATCTAGGATTAAGATTGGTTTTAGGGAATCTTACAGGAAAAGTGAACTCTGGTAATTTGGTTTTGGCGGGTTGAATTGTTCATAATATCTGCAAGGAAAGTAGCCTTGGTTGTAGAGAAAATTGAAGAAAACAGAGTAGAAGATAATATAAGAAAACTAGGAATCACACGTAGGGTTTGATTGTGCATGTATTTTCTAGAAGATACAAATTTGCCATGAATTGTAAATTGTAATAACTTATAGGTGGATTATTCTGTTTTAGAAAAAGCATTTCCCATTACTTATCCTACAAGCATTACAGTTAAAATCCTATTGTTATAGTCCCATGTATTTAAAATCATAATAGAAACTTGGAGGCAAATTAAAGAACACATTAAAATCCAAGATAAGCCTAAGTCCAACAAACCAATACAAGAAAAGGAATGCGCAGTAAACTAATAACACAAATAACAAGTATCTAGTAAGATTGATGAAATTTTAACATCAACCCCATGACAATAGGTCCATGTTTAGGAGAATAGAGTGGGATTCATAATGAAGTGAAGTGAGACTTAGAGAAACATTTATAAGTTTGCAACATTGCTCGATTTAATGTGCTTTTGGAGAAAGTTCCAGTGTTTAACCTTGTTGGTTTGGTTGACAACTGCTGCTTACAGGTACTCAAAAAGTTTGGTGTGAAAAAATTTGATCCTACAAATGAGCCTTTTGATCCACACATGCACAATGCCATCTTCCAAATCCCTGATGCTTCCAAGGCTCCTGGCACTGTTGGAGTTGTTCTGAAGGTATTCTGCATACTTGTTTGTTGTACTACTATCATTTTCCCTCCTCAATGTCAACATTTGCATTGTCCTTCAAAATTTTATGTTGTATTTGGAAAATATTTTCAAACACAATTTGCAATCTTAGGATTCTAGGTTGACGTGTTTCACTGTTTATGACTTTCTTTGATGATTAATAGATTATCAATGGGCTTTTACTTTCTACATTCTTTTTCTAAGAGGTTTTGTTATCTTTATGTTGAAATATATGTGGTCTTGTTCTTGGTTTTGCTTGATGGTTCATTCATAAACACCCAACAATGACACCATTTGCCATTTCATTCCATTCCCTTCCTTTCCATCCCTTACCATCAATAACAAGGTTTAGAGATTGATTGAGAGCATGGATTAATGACAATACTATGGTCATATTTGCAGGCAGGATATATGCTCTATGATCGTGTTCTTCGTCCGGCAGAAGTTGGTGTAACTCAAGAAGTGGAGGATAACTAAGCAGCTGAATGATCATGATGGCATGAAGAAATGCCTGAGCAGTGGTGGGTTCTTAGTGGATGCCATTCGATGTCTTTTTGCAATATGCTTCTCCTCAACACTAGTTTTGCTGGATGGACTGTATTTTGTCCTGCACGGAAAGGACTATTCTTTTCTCCTATTATTCGGAGTTTTGTTTTTTATTTTTTTCTTGATAAAAAAAATTCCAGTGTAGTATGAGCTTTATTCCTTGAGATTTTGATCATTATAGTAACATCTTTTGTAGTGGAACCTCTACATACCCGCACTGAATTCAGGAGATCTAGACCCTTACTATCTGCCAATCATATTTTTTTAGGCTAAATTATAATTATGGTTTTTTTAGTTTTTCAAATTCATGATTTTAGTTTCCTTGATTTTTATTTGAAACATTTGGTTTCCTTGATAGATTATTAACTAATAATTGTGGTTATTGGAAATATAAAATTAATTATAATTTTTTTTTTTTATAAATCATTTAAAACTTTGAAGACTATTACCTAATTTGGTGCAATTACTGGTGGAATTACTTGTGATAGTGTAAGTAAAAGAGGTGTTTGTGGAGAAGAAGAGAATAATGTTATGAAAACTTAGGATTAATAATTTTTATTTAATTTTTTAATAACTAATAGTTTTGATTAATTTATAATTAATTTAATAACTCAATTAATTAGAATGGTTTGTTAATAATCTATTAGGAAGATTAAAATTATCAATTTATAAGATTAGAAAAATCAAATGTTACAATTAAAATTCATATGGACCAAAATCATGAAGAAATTAGGGATCAAAATTATACTTTAACTTTATTTTATTATTGATTTGTGCTTTTGCATTATTTTGGATTCCTTGAGTTTGCTTGAATGGAATTAATTTATTGGAAAGTTAGGAAAAAGAATTTTATTTCTTCTGATGTTCTAAAGCAAAAAGTTGTTACCCGTCATTAATATGTTTAATTATAGTTGAGAGAATTTATTTCCTGAGAATTTATTTTTGCATCAAAGATGTAAATATTATTGTTGGTATTAGTATATTCAAGAATTCCTTTTTAGTTTAAATAGTCTCAATTTGTGGAACAAACTACAAATGCTTGAGACTCGAACTAACATAAACTACAAAGGAGTATCTTGAGACTCGAACTAACATTGAGGTACTGATAGCAATTCTCAAACATGACAAGAAATTGAATTTTTTTTTCCTTTCTAGATTGCATCATTTAAAACAATTTTGTTGAACTTATACATGATTATTATGAACGTGACAAAACTTTGTTAAGTTAAAATAACTCCCCATCCGTTAAACTATATGCGCTCAGTGGAGGTAGAGAGAAAATGGGTTAAAGTTACTAGAGAATGAAATCTGATAAATGTAATAGAGACAAACAGAAAATGGGTTAAAGTGAAAAATAGTTATATTTCTTTCAAAGTGAGAAATGATCGTAAAACATAAGCCTGTGTCGCGTTCTAAGTCCAATCCCCTTTGCAGTAACATAAAAATGCTTTAAACACGGTGAATAGTGTATTTGGTTAAAATAAGGTAAAATTGAAATTGAAAAATCTTGATACTAAGCTCTTTAAAGTTATAGGGACTAAGATCAGGTTTGACTAGTAGTATAGGGCCAAATACATATTTTACCCTAATAATATTAGGACAGATCTTAGGACAGTGATTTAGTTCATTGTTATCCATTGACAGGGAATATCTGGTTTTGGATTTATTTAAGGAAAAAAGATTCACTACAGGTATTGCAATATAAGCGGTTTCTCATATCCCCACTCTTTCACCAAAGGGTTTTTCTTCATTCATCCTTTAGGTACTTTTGATGAATCAGAATTATAATTTAACTTCAGTAATCTACATTAATGTTTAATGCAAACTTCTATAATATGAATTACAGAAGTAAAACTCCAATTCTAATTGAAAAACAACATTAAAAACACTTAAGAAATTGCACCTTCGTTTTCTCTTCCATACTTTTCAATTTCCAAAACCTACAATGCACCACAATTAAGGCATGACAGCGCTCGGGGTGATGAAACATAAAAGCAGTCAAATTTTGGTAGCATATTGAGGTTTTATATTTAGAAATATATAGTAGCATCACATCATGCATATGATCCATTACAAGATACAACTGATTATCCTATGCTGAGCAAAACTAGTTACTTATCATTCCTATAATACTCACTGGCAGCACTAGTTAAGTGCTAACTATACACAAGATTATGGCTAACTACATTATAAGTCAATATAGGATGGTAGGATGTACGGTGATAAAAGGTCATATATACTAGCTTAGTATTTCTTGAACGAACACTTAGATGACTAACAGATTGATTTCCTACTTACAGATACTAAGTTCATGGACCACCCACTAGATACTATTTTCCAATTGAGAATCACTGTCGTGGCTGTTTTCACCGGTGTTGCTTTGGAAGTCTGAACCAAGATCCAAATTACCAATGTTTGAATCCTGCAACATAATTGATATTAGATCAATGTTAATAATTATCAGAACGTTATATCCAACGAGAATAACAGTAACAAAAGCGTTATTCTTTTAAGTGGGGATGCTAAATAGATCCCCAACGAATCATGTATAGTATCAAAATCAAGTCATTATCGTTAAGGATCTAACATTAACAACAACAAAAGCATTATCCTACTAGATGACGTTGGCTATATGGATCACACGGAACCATACAACTCGGTTAAATACCAAATCTTCAAAGATAAGGTTGTGCTGTCAATGGCCATGCTCTCAATTGCCTAACACAACCCTCCTCTTTTATAAGATATTGGAACCATCTATTTAATACAACTAGGCAAAGTTTATAGTTTTACACCTGAACTGGCAAAATGATTTTGGAAACCCCTAGGGAAAATTGATAGCAGTCTTTACATGGCATTATGGTTTATTGCATGTACACATGATCATTCTGGAATGTTGACCTAAGGTTTGGGTGTGTGCGTCAATAATTGTAAGCAAAGGATATCTAAGGGCAGTCTGGTACAAGTGAGGAAAAGATAAATTTGAAGCACATCAAATCCTACGTCAACTTTGAAAGTGAAAATTGAAACCAGAAAAATGTTCAAAACCATTCAAAACAGGAACGGAGAATTCTGTTACTTTACCTTGGTTTCCTCCAACATTTCATTCATGTTTAGTTTCCCCTGCATCTCGTGAGTCACATTTGTCTGTCTAAATGCCAATTGGTCAGCCTCAATTGTGGGTTCATGTTCAGCCTTCACAACATTCATCTTTTTCTGTTCTTCTAGCACAGCAATCTGCATCATGAAATTGACCAACCCTCACTCATAATGAAAAGGACTCATTTGACTGAAAATGTGATGCACCAAAAAGTAATGCACAAACTTTGTCAATTTTTCTTGATTCAAACTTACTAGACTTGTGTGAGGTAGTTCCTTCCCCAACTTCAACTAAAGAAATCTATAGTCATAACAACCATCCACCCACACACCAACCCAAACACAAAATTATGACATAACCTGTTTCAACCAACAAGAAAAGATAACAACTTCAATACTCAATGGAACCACAATCTCCACCCACGTAAGGACTAAACAAACTTGTAAACATAATTATATCAATTCTCAACCTTTATAAACATCTATCCACTTTCCTTCCATATCATTTCCTTTCTATTTTTTCTTCCTCTTACTTATCCGTTATTTTCCCATCATATCACTTATCACGTCTATGATTTATCGCTTTTTCTCTTTACCTTTTCTTTCTTCCACCCCAATACACCCCATTCTTGGGTGGACATTTACACTTATGAATAAAATACTAGGGAGGAACCCCACTAGCCTACTGTCTGGTATTGAGGTAGGAAAACGAGGAACGAGAGAAAATTTTAAAAATTTAAATTCAAGAGAAAATAGAAGAAAAGAGAGTTTTGAATTTTCACTTTTATGCAACTTTAATCTTTAACCAAACCAAATGACACTGTGTGATCCATACAGTCAACCTTACCAAGTGCGATAAGGCTTTATTATTTTTGTTATTTTGTACTTCTATAAGTTAACTCTTTCTTCTTCTTCTTCTTTTTTTTCATCATTTTCTCTTCAACTAAATAAAAAGAAATCATCATTAATCTGTATTTTCTTATCTATCTTCTCTCTTTTCTTCCATCTTTTCCACATACATACCATTCCCAAACTCGAAACTCAGACAAACCATGTTTCTAACAATCCCAAATCCCAATTCATGCCACATGCAAACAAACAATCCAACCCAACACACCAACCTAAACATCACCGCAACCTATCAACACAGCGCAGAAACAAAAATCGAAACTTTTAACCACAAAACAAAACCTCAAATAAATATTCTCCAAAAAAACAAAAGGGTAAACAAAAAATATGCAAAGCCATAGAAAGAGACACATACAGGGGTGTAACGGAACTTTCTTCGGGGAGGATCGTCGGAGACGGCTCCGGCGGAGTCATCGGCGGTAGTTGGAGTCCAACGGCGGAGGAGGAGGCGAGAGGAATCGTTGGTGGTGGTGGTGGTGAAGTTGTTGGTGTGAGAGTGTGAGTTGTTGTTGGGTAAGGAAGAGGGGGTGACGTGGACCCACTTCTTCTTCCACTTTCTGACGGGGCCGCTGAACACCGTGGGGGCGCCGTAACGGGAGGTGGCGCGGCTGAGTCTCGAGCCCACCGCCTCCATTTTTCCAGCGGTGGCAGAGGAAGAGGGTTTTGAATGCTGAGTTTGACACCGAAGCAGAAGAAGTGGCAGAGTGACGAGTGACGAGTGACAAGTGATGTGAAGTGAGTGACTTTTTTTTTTAAGAAAGAGATGATGAAATAGGGATCGGTGTTTCCAAGACTATGATGTCATCATAAATTTGTTTTCGTTAAGGATTAGAAATCGGATAAATGAATATTTTAGTCATTACAAATTAATCAATAAAAAAATAATATAATTCGTTAGGAAAATGGGGATGTGATGATAAATTAATTTTTTAAATATAAATTTAATTTTTCAATATGAAAAAAATGTAATAAGTAATTTTATCAAAATTTGTGAGAGTATTTTATTATTAATTATAATATATAAAGATTAATTTAATAATAAATAATATTTTTAAAGACTAATTTAATATTAAATTATAAAGTTTATGGATTAATATCGATAAAATGTTTGTAAAATTAATTTTTTTGTATTTTTTTACATATTTAGTGACAAAATTTGAAATTTTCATATTTTAAAAATCAATTTGTGGTTGTTTTACACTTTTATGAATCAATTTGGTTATTTACTAAAAAAAATAATTTAGTTTTTAAATATTTAGAAAAAATATAGAAAGTATGTTTTGAATATGATTTAATGATAAATCGGTTTTTGAAATTTATAATTTAATATGAATTTGATATAATAAGAATATAATTTAATGTTAGATTAATTTTTTAAAAATTATAATTTAATGTTAAAATAGTCTTACACATTAAAAAAAAACAAATTTATCTTACAAATTTAAGGAATGTTAAAAATTTTGTTCTGTTAAAATTTTTGTTCTTTGAAAAATAACTATCATTAATTTACACACTTAAAAGATTAAAATTATCATACACTGTTAGAAAATTTTCAAGATGAATTAATAAATAAATTTATTAATTAAATAAAAATAGAATTTATTTATTGCAGAAATAAGTCAACCAATAAAAATCTTGATAGCTATGAGTTTTAAAATAATTATTAAAGTAGTCAAAAAATTATTATACACGAGTATAAAATAATTTATAATATATATATATAATTATAATATACAGACTATTTAATTATCATTCATTTTTTTTAGAAATAATATATGAAAAAAAATCATGTAAATAATGTAAAATAATTTTATAATTAATTATAAATTATTATATATAATAAATTTATTGATTTTATAAAATTATTTTAAAAATTATATTAACGATAATTTAAATTTAAATAATAATATGAAATTATTTTATACCATCATGAAATAAATAAATAGTATATATTATACTCAATTATTATAGAAAAAATATCATAAGGATAATTTTACCGCTTAAATTTGTCTCGGTTTGAGTTGGTTGAGTTTTTTTTTTCGCGTACAGTTGAGATGTAGTTAAGTTTTCGTGTTATAGTAGTAATTATTATGTGATCTGTCTTGAAAAAATTAATTATTATGTGATTATATTAACATCATGCTATTTGATGGAAAAAAATGGTTGTATAGTACCAATTGCAAAATAGAGAATGTGGTTGAAATGACACAGCATTCACACAAGAATTTTGTTCGAATTTTCCACACAATGAAATAATTTCCTTATGATGTTTTTAAATTCTGTTTTTATTGTTTAATTTAAATAAATAATATTAAATACTTTACCGCCTTTAAGAAATTATTATTTTAATACACTAAAACAATAATAAATAAATAATATTAAATAATTTACAGCTTTAGATTCATTTAAATATGTGTTTAAATTAGTTTATTTTATTTAATTATTTTTATGTCTAAAAAATTATGCTAAGATTTTTTAAAATTCATAATATTTTTTCAAAAAAAACATTTCTTTAACATTTTGCTTTCAGACAACTTTGTTTTATGCTTTCTGATATTTTAGGTTCATATATATTTTTCTTGATTTTCGTTAAGTCTTGATTTCAACATCGAGTATCCTTTGTTGCCCGGAAGCCCATGTGACAAGATCATATATATATATATATATATATATATATATATATATATATATATATATATATATATATAGTCACTTTTTAGCCACTTTTCTTGTTTAGTATGTAATTCGTATGATGAAAATATAAAATTTAATTTTTAAAAGGGATAAAAAGTACTATAAATATATCTAGACGATAATAGTGAATGGTATAAAAGAGAAGTTAAGGAAAAAAAGATTAAAAAAATAATAAAATATAGTTTAAAATTTGAATTCTTATATTTTGATTATTTATGTATTTATCCATCTATCAAATTATTAGTTAATTTTTTAATTAAACAATATAATTACTTATTTTTCAAAATAAAATAAAATTCTTTAGTTTTATGACATAAAAAATTGAGTTACCATTTAAAATAATGAAATTTTTTTATTTCTTGAAATTTTTTGTTTCTTCGATTAATTATTAATCTTTATTACGTACTTGGACACAATATGTCAAATGGAATGCAAGGTCATTACAGCTCCTAAATCAGCAAGAGATACAACTCTACGTCCTAAAGACAAAAAATAAAATCTCTGTATTAGTTTTTTTTTTAGTTAACTTTTGTATTAGTTTGAGCATTATTGCATTTTTTATTTAAATTTATTTGAGTTCTTTATTTGTTACTAAATGTTTTCATTTCATTCATATTATGTATAATAAGTGTTGTCTCGAATGGAAACACATAAGGTTTATCTAAGGAATTTTTTCATATTTGAGGTATATATATATATATATTATTGATTAAGAAAAAAGATTGATAATTTTACTTTATCTTTATCTAGTTTAAATTTTGTGAGATCTTTTTTTTAAATATTTGATTAAGTTCTTTTTTTAAATAAATAAATAAATAAATTTGGTCCCACGGTCGATTGTATTTTTTCTACTCAAAATTCTCGACACATTATTTTCAATCCAAATATGAGGACACTTAAGTTGGAATTGTGATATGGAATAATTTTAAAGATTAAAAATGAAAATTTTAGTAGAAATTTGATTAAATTATAAGATATAAGATAAAGTCTTTTTTAACAACAAAGATTAAGGTTTGATAAGGAAATCAAAATAATAAAAATATATATTAAAAGAAAATTTAGAAAATATATTACATAAGTATTAAATGAATAGGATCAGTAAATTATAAACACATAATAATAATAATAATAACAATAATTAATCACTGTATTATTAATGTTCAGATATATTTGTTATTTGTTATACTTTTTATATTTTTAGGGACTAAATTTTGTATTTTCATCTTTCAGGAACGTATTTGTTAGCGGTGTGAGAAAACAAAAAGTAAAAAAATAATATTATGACAAATATGTTCCTATGCTAGCAATCCATGTTGGTAATCATTTCAGTGACAAATTTATTCCTCTATGCCACGTAGACTATTTTATTAACGGTGGCAGACAGAAGTTAACAGCATAACATATTTGTCGCATTTTTTTAGAGAGACTAAATTTTGTATTTTCATCTTCTAGGGATACATCTATCAGCGAATTACACATTAAGAAAAAAAAAAGACTATTTACCATAACATTTTTCAAATCAAAGACACATTCATGTGGTTTATAATAATTCATAAATTTTGTTTAATCGTATGAATTAGATCCCATTGATAATGTATATATAGTCTTACAAAATAATGAGTAAATTTCTCAAAATGATCATATATTTTCGTTAAATAACTTCACACATAAGTTTAATTTGTAAAATAATTATAAAAATCAACAAATTTATTATAAACAATAATTATATTATCATCTAACTAGTTAGAATACTTGATTATGGTGAAAATTTTTTTTCAAATATATACTAACGTGCATGAATAATAAAGATAATAAGTTCATTGATAATAATAAAAGTTATGCTTTTTGAGAATATGAAAAGTACAAAGTTAGAAAACCATATACGAATAATCAAAATTGAAAATTAATCAATAATCACATGTATTTAAAAAAGTTGACTTCATACATATGTTTGTTTTAGTTGTTCTGATATAGTATCTGAAGTTAACTTAGATCGAAATCTTTCACATAACTCGATTGAGCTAGACTGATAACGTGAGAAGTAAGAACATGAAGCACCAACAAGGGGTAGGTGTGGTACGTGTTACACTTTTACACTTAAGACATGTTAAGAGGATCGCATATCTATAACTACTTAATTAACTTTTTTGCTTAAATTTAAGTGTATAAATACTTATCTTAAGTATGAAATCTAACCAACTCACTATTTATCTACTTTTCTCTTTCAAACACTGACTTGAACGTTAGAAAACTTATAGGTACTTTATTATTGTCGTGTTCTGTCACCCGACATTAAGATTTGAATCAGATCTCTGTCATGAAATCAAATCTCCATCATTTTTATCGAACATAACCTAATTATTTAAATATATTTTGGTTATCTATATTACGTATATTTCTAGAAAAATAAAGATATTGCCTATATATATGACTCAAAATAATGAATGTAAGATTAGTTTCCAATAATTTAATAATACACGATGACAGATAGTTGACACTTTAATTAGCTGTATATCTAATTTTCACGGCATTGTCACACTAATTAATGATAACAAAAAAATTTCAGATTTTAAGAGCGGGTAAGTAACTTTCAAGTTCAACTAACTACAATTCATTAATCTACCAATCAACCAACACAACACGTTATTAATCAACAATTGAAATATCCTAATCTGCATAGAAACGACATAATTTTTGTTTTAATTTCATTCAATACAAATTTAACTGATAAAAATAAAATCAACACAAAAAAAGGAATCACAATATGACAAAATCACTTTTACTTGGAGCTTAATTTTTTGGAACTTAATTTTATAAGATAAAATCAAACATTACGTTAACGAGTTCTTCAATTCTATTCAACACAAGAATTCCACAACAATGACCACATTAAACCAAACACCATTTCGTGTGAGACAATGTCAGTGTCATAATCGTAAATAACCGCCAAGACACGGGCAATAATGTAATTGACTTAATGTCGCTGATAACCTTGGTCCTATGTCCTTGCACACAAAGATTGGATTCACAGGTTTTTTTTTTTCTCTCTTTTCTAACTGAACTCATAGCAACACTTTGTCTTTTCACTCACTGTGTGTGCTTTTGAGTAATGTTTGGATTTGAAACCACACAAATCCAATATCTTCATATGCTTGAAAGGACAACTGGGTAAGAAGCATTCATGCTCTCTCTCCTCAAAATTCTCAATCAACATCCATTTTATTTATTTTGCCCAAAATACACCACTTCAACGTGTCTGGTGGAAAATCAGGTTTGGCTATCCTCGGGTTTGGTCATTCTGACTTTCCTTGCTTGACTTTTTTTTTTTTTTTTTTAAATTAAAATATTATAAAATATAAATATTATATTATATAAAATTATTTTTAATTAGTTTTTAAATTATTTATTTATTAAATCAATTTTTAAAGGTTGATTAAATTAATTTTGTTATTAAAAAATGATATTATTAAATATAATTATTTTTGTTATATTATTTAATTCATTTAAGATATTTTTTGAGTGAATATTTGTTTTAAAATCTGAATTTTGTATAATAATATATTTATTTTAGTAAAAATTTTAAATTTTTTAATATAATTAGTTTATTAAATATAATTAGTATGTTTGTGTCATTAGATTTAATCAAAAATGATAATATTTTTTGTTTAACAATTTATTTACAAAAGAACATTATATTGCATTATCAATAAAATATTTAAACAATCACAATCACATTTTGGCTAAGGAAAAACTTAATATCAAAATATGTTAGGACAATTATTTATGTTACGATGATGTTGTAGAGACATGCTAAAGGGTGTTAGCATGATCTAATTATTGGAAATGATTCTGCACAATAAAAATTTTGGCTATTTTTAACAAATCAGTAATCAAACAGGGGGAAGACATATATTCTGCACAACATATTTCAAATCATCATTAATTTTATCATATTTGCATTATAATTGTAATTTTTAATATATTTCATTATTCTCGATTATCATCTTAGTTACTACACTTTCAAATTTTATGTTCATTTTGTATAAGATAGATGTATCAATTATTTTATCACTGTATTTATTTAATTTATTTTAATATTACTAACTAATTTTTTAATTAACGAACATAACAAAAAATAACATCAATAAAACATAAATTTAACCAAAAATTACATAATTAAAAAATTATATTCTAATTTTATCCAATTTTTTTATTAATCTTTATGTATATTTCTCTTTAAAATTTAAAAAAATATTAAAAAAATTAATTTAATAAATAAGTAATTTTAAAATTAATTAAAAATAATTTTATATAATATAATATTTTAATTTCTTTTAAAAACAAGATCAAGCATGGAAGTCCGGGTGGCCAAACCCGACTTCCCAGAAGTGGTGTATTTTGCACAAAATAAATGAAATGGGTGTAGATTAGGAATTTTGAGGAGAAAGAGCATCTAGAATGGTTAAAAAACCTCCTTCTGTTCTTTCAGTCGGTTCTTCTTGTCCTGATCTTTCACACCCAGAAGATCCACTTGTTTCCCACTCTTACTTTGTCAATGAAAGGTGGTAACTTGCTGCTTCTGAATTTTGCATTGTGCTTTTGAATATTAGGTTCTATTTTTTTTTTGTTGGGGTTGTCATTGACTGTGTAGTTCACTGTGGCTTGACGGTGGAGGTTTTCCTTTGTTATGGAATTGTCATTGAGGTTGTCACTGTGTTGATTTAGTGCTGAGGAGGAATTCTTGTGGTTTCCTGATTGTGATCCTTCATATTCACTTTGTTTGAACTTGGAGTAGTTATTTTCTGTTTTTTGTTTTCAATTATTGGAGAATGTTTCAGGAATGGGTGAAATTTTGCAGCTTTAGTAGTGGGTTTGTTTGTTGCTAGTTTCCGCCTCTTTTGCATTTTAACTCCGTAGAGGAAAGGTGGTTTCTTTAGCATGTGTGAATTTGGTTAAAGATTAACTTATTTTGTTCATTTGTTGTGATCCCGTCAGCTATTTGTTGTTTATTTTTGGTGTAATTGGGTGTTAAGATTTGATATATCTGTTTGGAGATTTTCTTAGCAGATGCAATGCATTTAGTTTAACAATTTAGATTTTTTTTTTAAAGAAAACAATTTAGGTTATCTTTCTCTGTAAGTACTTATAGCAGAAAAAAAATAAGAAGGTAAAAATGCATTGAACTTCTCCATCAAGCTAAAATCAACTTATGCAACTTAGTTTTGGGATAAGTTAAATGAGAACTTTTATAAAAGTTTAATGCATAAGTTGATTTTTTAGCTTATGATATAAGCTTAATTTATCTTTCCTTCTTATGTTTTGCTCTTGTAAGTGCTTCCGGAGAAGTTTATCCAAACATAGCCTTAGAACATTTTCGGTCTATCATTCTATCATGAGAATCTTATTTGAACTCATTATTTAGACTTTTCCATAAACTATTTTTCTGTCTGTGGAATAAGATGTATCAATGGATACCTACTTGTTTCTTGTGTCCATTTTCAGAAGCAGATATATTTTTGTTTCTCTATGTTTATGGGCAGAAGATATGAATTTCACATGATTATTTTCCCCTTTTGTACAAGCTAGGTTGTGGGTGGAGTTCAATGGCGGTGACAAATTCTGAAAATCGTCTTCTTGATGAAAACACCTGTGGTTCATTGTTAGAAAAGTTGCAGGTAACTCTACAATGCTTTTCATTTGTGTTACTGTAGTGTGCATGGTCTACAAAAAGTGAGGGTATTTTTATTTGTTGCAGGAAATATTGGATGGGGTTGGTGAGAATAATGACCAGCAAGATAAGATGATCCTTCATATAGAGCAAGAGTTTGGATGTGTACAAAAGAAATGTTGAGCAGGCTTCTAAGTCAAGGGCACTGCTACTTCAATCCTTGTCAGATGCTAAGCTTGAGCTCTCTAGTCTTTTATTGGCTCTTGGTGAAAACAGCTTCATGGGAATGGTTAGTAACTAATTATATACTTCAATCCTTGTCAGATGCTAAGCTTGAGCTCTCTAGTCTTTTATTGGCTCTTGGTGAAAACAGCTTCATGGGAATGGTTAGTAACTAATTATATATGTCTTAAATTTTGTTACTACCAACAATTGCTTGTTAGAGTACAAGTGTGAGGTGAAGTCTCACATTGGTTAGAATTTTGTTACTACCAGCAGGTGCAGATGACTTTCTGATGTTTACAAACTCATGTTCTGTAACAGCCGTAACTGTTAATAAATAAATAATACAGTAATAAGTTAATAAATAAATAAATAAATAAGTAAAAAAATAATATAATTAGGTCATAAATCTCCACTATATAAACCAAATGTTAACCTAGAGCAGCTTTTACAAAACACTTCTGTCCCTTTTTTTTTCTGACGCACAAGAACCCTAACAGAGCAACCAGAGGAGGAGCTCTAGAAAGCACCAGAGACGCCACCATTGCTAACAGAGAACATTTAAGCGACTACCTCGAGATAAGGGATGAGTTACTCACGCTTGGAAATTAGAATGAACATGTGTAGGGATCCCTAGAGGGTCAATTTTTGGGTTATTTTGGGGTGTTTATGAATTTAATTATGTTTTCATGTTTAATCGCGGATTGAGTGTGTTTGATGAACCAATTGGTGTTCTGTTGCGAGTTTGTTGTAGAATTGATGTGTTCCTGTGTTAGGTGTGTACCTTAGGAATTAGAATTCCTTATAATTAGCATAAAAATTGTGTGGTGATGATTTTGTTTATACCAGATATGTTGGCCTTTCAATCTTGTTCTTTTTATTTTTTTTCACACCGCAATGTATACGTGTACATATATATTGATACTATTTTTTTTTTTACAAACTTTATATTTTATTTCACGTGAGTGATTTCTCGTCATGAAATTATTGTGATTATTTTATATTAATATATATTTAATACTTTTTATATGTTATATATATATATAATATGTACGTTTACGTTTACGTTAATATATATTTTGTTATATATATATATATGTTGTTATATATAATATACTTATATATATATTTTATGTGTATTTTATAGTTATTTGTTTATAAGCCTTGAAGTTAAATATTGTATGTTATTATTATTATGATACATTCTTATTTAATTGTTGAGTATATTTTGTAATTAGTTAAAGTGTGAAATGTTAAACTTTAGACATGAAATATGGTTGTGAATGAGTGTGTGATTGATATTTGTAGTGATATTACTTGTCATGTGAGTTATGAGTTATACAGTAACTCGACCAGTGTTTACCTTGAGAGAACTTTTATGCGCAGTATTAAAAAAAATTGTAGGATTCCTAGTTAGGATCCTGAAGGGTTAAACTATAACGCGATTTGTTAAATATGTTTGAAATATAAGAGTGAGGTCGTGGGTATTATATAACTCATAAACAGTGTCTGCGTGTAAAAAAAATATTTTAGGGGTTGGACCTGAATCAGGAAGGTGAGGCCCAAACTGATTCTTCGGAATCTAGGCCTTGGGGGTAAAGATACTCGGTTTGAGTGCTCCTTTAAGCCCATGTTGATCCCATGTGGTTGGGGCATTCTCGCAAAACAGAGTAACCCTGACTGGTCACCTTATGATGTTACTTAGTGAGAGTGACCAAGTATACCCATTGTGTGGTGTACTTTGTCATGTACTCCTAAGCGCCTCAGTGTTGTTTTTTACTGACATGGTACCACATTGCATATAGGCTTGAGTCTTAGTATAATTGTTGCATAACGCTTGTGTTTGAATTTCATTGAGTTAACAATTGTGGTTGATGTTATTTTATTATGGAGTGTATAAACTTGAATGGGTGTGAATAATGTGTGCGATTTTGTGCAGTAATGTTATTTATATAAATTCAGCTTTAAGTATTATATGTTTCACATGCTCTAATGTTTTATTATATATGAATGTGATAACTCACTCCCGGTGTGTGTTTGTGTTTGGGCTGATTGCCACTTTGTTTCAGGTGAGCCTTCATATGATGAGTCACATGCTAGAGATGGAGAGACTTAGTCTGTGATAAAGATATGCTCTGATAAGTGTGACATTGGGACATAGGATTTTACTTTGCATATTATGATTTCCACATGTTATGATTTACTGAAGGATATAATTGTGTTATACTTTTCTACTTTAGTTTCTTTTTATTATTTATTTAGAGTGGACGGCCTTGTTTTGAGCCGAGATAATCTTACTTTTTATTAAAAAAAATTCTATTATGTTTTCACTAAGTGGATGTGAACCTTTATCCTTTTGAATTGATTTAAATTAAATGTGTTTAAAAAGAAAAATTATTAATTAATTTTGCATGTTTTTTTTCCCTTCTTTTATTATTATGTGTTTATAATCTTTTAAATAAATTTTGTATGATTTATTTAATTAGTTAGTTATAATTGTAAGGGTAGAGGGTGTCACATGTTCCACAAATGATGCCTACTGATTTTTCTTGTTTTATGTTATGAAGGCTGAAGTGGAAGTTGAAAGGCTTCATCAGCAGAAAGCGAACAGGATGAAAGAAATTGCTTTTAAGAAGCAAGACGAGCTTGAAAAGATATATGCCCATGCGTATGTAGAAATAAACCTTGAAGCTGCTTGAGGGAATATTTTGTCACTGATTGACTTTGGAAACATTGAACCATATGAATTACTGGCTGACATGGACAAACAGATAGCTGCAGCGAAAGAAGAAGCTTTAAGCCAAAAAGAAATATTGGACAAGGTTGAGAAATGGATGTCAGCATGTGAAGAAGAGAGTTGGCTTGAAGACTATAATAGGGTACTTATAATCAACCATCTTCATTCTATATTTGAGTCTCTAATATCTTGTTGCATGCTTACATCTTAGGTGGAAAAGTTGAATCACTTGAGAATCTAACTTTATTTCTATTAATAACCCCTAATTCTAGGTAGAAATTGACCATGATAGTCATTTGCACTCCAATTTATGCAAACCAATGTACATCTTTAATGTATTTAACCTAATTAATGTTTGGTACTAAAATATTTTAAGTGCATAATCTTCGAGTCAATGTGATTACCTATTTGATAAGGGAAATGTGTATTTCCTTATAGCCATGAAGTATACGAGATTTAGTCATTTAGCCTTAGTGTCCTTGATCTTGACAATTGATGGTCCTTATATACAATGGCTATATTATGTTCCTTATTTGGATTTTTAATTTCCCCTGAAACTACATGTAAAACAGGGTGAAAACAAGTATAATGCAAGTAAAGGTGCACACTTAAACCTCAAACTTGCAGAGAAAGCAAGTATACTGGTCAACAAAATTCCAGGTATTTGTTGAATGAAAATAAACAACCACCAGAAACTATAATTATTTATTTGATCCATCATTAGCATAAAACTCCTTACATGATTTGGTCAAAAGAAGGTGCAATATCATTGGACTGGCAAAATATTACGATTGCAATAAAGATATATTTTGTCATATTTTTAATGTTTTCATTTGTAAACTATGTTTTCTTTTGTGAAATATATTGTACTTTATACAAGTCAAGTCAAGATGGATTGTTATCATTAGTAGTTGGTGAAATTTTTTCTAATCAAGTAGATACAATGCATTAACAATGGATTTGGCTGGTAGATATTAGTATACTATCATGGTTTTTTGGCATGCATGAACACAATATCTTTTTTTGGTGAAAAATTCAGCTTTGGTTGATATATTGGTTGCTAAAACTCGTGTTTGGGAAGAAGCACCTGACATGTCATTCACATATGATGGTGTTCCTCTTCTTGCTATGTTGGATGAATATGCCATGCTCAGGCATGTATGGGAAGAGGAAGAATGAAGGATGCAGGTAAGTTTCATTGATGGGATGATTAGAATAATTGATTATCAAAATAATTTTAGCACTTGCTAATAAAAAAGTAAGCAAAGTGAACTATCAAAAGAGTTCATATCACATTCTTTAGGACCATAAAAAGTATCAAGAACAACAAAACACAGATCAGGAACCTGGTTTTGGTTCAAGACCAAGCCCTACAAGGCCACTTGGCAACAAGAAGGTAGTTGGTCTTTGTCCCAACGGAGGCACAAATGGTACTCCCAGACGACTATCTCTTAATGCTCATCAAAATGGAAGCAGGTCCTCAACAAAAGATGGAAAAAAGGATAATACTAGACAAGTTGCTCCTCTTAACTATGTATCGATATCAAAAGAAGATGCTGCTTCTCATGTTTCTGGTACTGAACCAATCCCAACATCACCCTAGTGAAACATGTATTTTCAACCCCATAATGCCATCTTTGTATCATTGTCATATTACTAGTTACAACTGTAAGAATATACTACGTTTTTTTTACAAGTAATAGGAAAGGAACTATAATGAGATGTACATCTTATATGTGCCATTTAGAGACTTTCTGAATACATGTTGCTTTATCCTTTGAAGCACTTTCATATGAAAAGAATGCATGTGTGGTGATGTAGGTAGTCTTGCATTTTGAATCACAAGGTTCCTATCTCCTTGGCTTTTTCAACTTGAATCTAATGAATGGCCTAAAACGTACAAATTTATGATTCATTTTATCAAAATATTCACTATTCAAACATTTAAATTTATGGTCTTGCTCAAGTCACTATCCATTGCTTGTAACACAAGATTAATCATATATTTATACATATAGTTAACCACGTAAACAGTCTAAACACCATATGTGAAATTTTAGTGGAATGATACTATTATATACCTGACTTTTAATAATATTTTTTTGTCTAACACTTGATAAAAATGTTGCTAAAGGCTTTTGGTCACATACAAAAAATACTGTCAAATTATTAATAAATGTTATTAATATATTTTTGCAACATTGTATGAAATATTGTATATAGTTCGTTCTAAAGTCTAAAAATATCACAAATAGACTTTATCAACATGGGCTATATCCAATATTTAATAAATGTTGTAAAGATATATTAGTAACTTTTATTCATAATTTTGTCATATTTTTTGAATGTCGTCCAAAAATTTTAGTAACATTTTCATTAAGTGTGAATACAAGTACTCTTTAGAAATTAACTAAATCTTTATACATTGTACATTTATGGGTGGTGCAGCAAGATGGTTGGTTTGGTGTGGCATAATAGGCTTGTGGGTCATAGTCCTGCATGTGATGGTGATAGGTGGTTGGGTGATGACTTGGTGTGGTGTTAGATGGGTGGATATAATGGTCATGAAGGTTTGGGGAGATGCTTATTGGGAGAGGGAGGGTAAGAAGGATATATTAGGAATTTGAGAGTACACAATGGGGTGCATTAAGTAATTGCACAAAATAACTACCACACACCCATACACAGAAATGAAGTAGAGTTGCCAGTTTGGGTAACTTAACCCAACAAAGCTTAATCTAGAATCGGAATTACAAAGCTTAATATATTTATGTTTCCTAATTATGAAACTTGAGATTTTGTTACTTTATGGCCTATAAAGTATTTTAGTAGTGTGTTATTTTGTTTTATATTTTGTTAATTTTTATTGCATACTAATAGATGAATGTTTAGTCATCCAGTTATAAGCGAACTTCAATCCAAAAAGTTGAACCAAATAAGTAATAATTTTATTCTGCATAGTTAGAATTTTTTATTGTTGCAAAAATAAATACTAAGAGCATAAATTCTAATTAATAAGAAATGGTAAAACAAGACTAAGAAATTCAGGCAAAACACCTGGCATGCCAAATGTTAGTAACTTCTCAAATAATATACCACCATCCATTGTTTGATGTTAGATAGCACCTGTCTTAGGCCTCTTTTAAATTATTTTATTTTTATATATATTTAAAATATTTTCAAATTATTAGATAATAAATTTTATTATATTATTTGTATTTAATTTATTATTAAAAAATTTAGTAAATTCTTTTCTCTAAATATAAAATAGAATAATTATATTAAATAAGATTATTTTTAAGAATTATTGTTTAGTAAGAATATTTTTAAAAAATCTTTAACAATTTTTTTTGATTTTTTTCTCTTTCTATTTATCTTTTTCATTGATGTGCAACAAAACAGATAAATTGAAAGAAAAAATTTAACAAAAAATAATAATTAATAATATTTGTTCCACAATCCATCTTTTTCATCTTTATTTTTAAGTTGAATTTAAATATTTTTTTAAATAAATTATTAATAATTAAAATTAAATTTATATATTAATATAAATAACTTAGAATAATATTAAAATATAATTATATGTTTAAAATATTTTTTTATAAGAATTTTAATTATAATATAATACTTTATATAATAATTTTTTTATATAAAATAAACATTTATCTTGTACATGACACATACTAACATATTATAAAATTAATAATTTTTAATTAAATATATGTGTGCGTGTGCGTGCGTGAATATGTCTTTGTGGGTTTGTAAACTTAACTTTTAGTGAGTATCATTTTGATATTAGTAGTATATTTTAAAAAAAAAATAAAGTTAGTAAAATAGTTACTAACAAAAGGAATTAGCATCCTAATAAAAATATTAAACTATGTTAAAAAAATCTTTTTTAGTGCATGTAATGTTCATAAAATATTATTATTATTATTTCATGAAATTATTGTGAATGATTGCTGAAACGATTTTTTAAAGATTATATTATTTAAGATTTTATTTGAGATAAACTTTGTTATAAGATAGTGGTTAAATAAGTTATTAAAGAATGAAATGTTAAAATTGCTTCATTATTAAACTTTAGTTAACAAATATAATTCACAAAATTAGAAGAATAAAATAAAAATTGATGAATTGTATTAAAATGAAACTCAAATAAAAGATTTGTCAAAGACTTCAAAATATGTATACAACCCTGGTTGTATATTCCGAAGGAGACTTTAATTAACTGAGCTTAGGAAATTCAAACTATGTATAATTTTGCCTGCTCACAGAGTAATTTTATAAATACAAAATGGACAATTACCAATGAGTGAGGGATGAGAAAAATAAAGCAACAGTGTCAACACTAGAGTGGACTACTTGAGAAAATCACTTGAGTTGTTAACTAATCCATATCTATTCAATAATATTTTATCTAAACCAGGTTTTTCATGTAGTTTCAACCCTTTACTTCCATATTTTATTTTTACTTTTGTGCGTAGTTATTAATTTAACATGTAGAAAGAGTGTAAAGAAATTCAGTAAATATGATTTTATTAATCCCATTTACATCAAAACCTTTTTTAATCTCATTTATCGGTGTTAATTTTTTTAATCCCATTTCTCTGTGTTAATTAATATACGTTGTGAATGTGTATTATATTTCTTACCTCATAAATAAATCTTATTAGAGATATTGACAAAAATTATTTACACTTTATTTAAGTTAAACTCTTACACCTTTTATTCCAGAGGAGATTATTTTTTTAACAGTACTAGATAGTCACATTATTGTAAGCTGCTGTCTTAATTCTTTTGTAAACAAAGAAGATATTTTGACAAAATAAAGTAATTTCCTTTGTATTTTAGTGTTCATATTAATTTTCGCAATTTATAATGATTCAGTTATATATGTCTGGGGTTGTACTTTTCATAATGATGTTGGATAATGCAAGAAACTCATTTTGTAGATGTGTTAGGACAATCTGACAGTGGTTGCATGTTTTGGCTCTTGAAAGAGTTGGCAAGAATCAACTACCCTCTGATACCAATGAAACCTCATCAGGTGCTCACTATCTCATTGAATATAGTCCATCCAAAAACTTTCATGCAGAATCTTCCCAACTATTACTAGATTTCTGATATATGTATATGCTTTTTCATGACTTCTTTTTTGATAGTTCTGGTGTAAGGGGACCTTTTTCTTAACAAAGCTGCTACTACTCCTTCCACCGGGGAACCATATTCCACTGGGGAACCATAACATAATCCCTCTCTTTTTAATGGTCCAGGATATGCATAGTTACGTTGCATGCGGGTCATTTTGTTTTTCTGGTATTGCTACATTCCTATCACCTATTTTATTTTATTTTATTTTTATTTTGTCTTTCTCTTTCTTTATCATTCTTATCAACTTCATTATTTGCATGTTAATATTTTTAAGGTTTAAATATATCTTTTTTATTTTTATCTTTACAAAATATGTTTATTTTATTTTTTATCTTTAAAATTCTTAGATAACGTTTTTTTTATTATTTAAAATAATTTTTTTATTATCCAAATCAAAAGCACTAATTATACTTAATGTGGGCACTCTTCATTAATTTTTTGATTCCATAACACATGCCCTTTAATACACTCATTAACAACATAGAATTTTATCAATAAAATACAGATAAAAAGATGATGTGCAGGAATATATACATGTTTTTTATTATTATCTTCAAAAACAATAGTGTAAGAATGCATTACAAAAAAAAAATAGCTTTAAGAATGATACAAAAAAAGTGTGTTAATAACATTATTGCATTAATGAAGTCTGTTTTAAACCTTGTATATGTTTTCTCCTCTAAAATAAAAAGAGAATCAAAAGAAGGAAATGGTGAGTGATGAAAAAGCATAGAGATTAGAGCAAACAGAGAACAATGGAAAATTTTGAGGTTAGATTTGATGATTTTGTCCAGTGGTTAATGATTGATTGGTTGATTGTTTGCTTATAATATTGCACAATCCTGATTGCTCTTATCGTGCTTAAAGATTTTAGTTTACCTGAACTTCACATGCTATCTATAACATTTGAGTTCTATTATTTATTTTTAATCCAGAGGACCACAAGACAAGGGAATCTGACTCTTCATTCTATAATTTAGCCCAAAGATATAACTACAAAAGTCCAAGAAAAGCGCGGAAGACAAAAGAGCTTTATACCAGGCTGAAAAGTAAGGAATCTCCACAGCACATGGACCACAAAGAGTTATCTATTTTGGATTTCTAATATTAAAAATTCTGTGCCATTGATTAAATGTTTGTTTTTGAAATATTGAAGAGACCCTTTATGTTTCAATCTGTACAAATTTAAAGCACTAGACCCCATTTTTCACCTTGCCTAGGTCAACTAATGCACTATGCTTATAAATATATGTTGGTGATAAAATCAGTCTTTGAATGGAAAGTTTCAAATTCATGGGTAGTTTTTTCTAGTGACTATTTGCCTAATAAGATGCAGATGCCTCTTATTGAACTAATTCTCATTCTCATGAGTCATGATCAATTTTATAGTTTAGTACCATTTTTACAAACTTGTTTTTTTTTTTTTTTTTTAATTTCCTTTCTTGCCTTCTATATGGAATTACTGCGTGCATAGATGCAACCAATTCGAATAGCTCTGTGAAATAGCGTTAATTGTACTTATTTCTTGTCTTGGTGCACAGTATTGCAATTAAGCATGAAGGGGTTTTTATGTTTCATATAATACTAAGACATGTTTCATATATGCATGGAAATTGAGGGTGAGAAAATTGCACTCACATTTGTTTATTTATACATATTAGAGGAGTGGTTTATAAGATCAACGAACATGTAAAAGGATATTATTATTGTTTTGACCTTTAAGCATTGCTTTGACAATGATCACCCTCAGTATCTACTGAAAGTAACTGTTTTTCTGACTCTGGGGAACACAGTTTATCTTTGGAATGGTGATATTGGTGAATGTCATTAAGTTGAAAACATGAAATAAGAACTTGAAGTTTCAAGAAGTTATAATTTCAAAGCATCTCTTACGTGTCTCATATGTGCTTAATATATGCATTAAATACTGTGAGTGAAGTTAGAATACATTAGATGAGTCACTTGTGTATCTATAAATACTCTTGTACATGTGTCAAGTTCACTTGAGTGTTTTTCTTGTTCCACCAAATCTCCTTTATTTCCTTAAAATTATGTCTCTTTTGGGGACTAAAGTTTCTCTTTGGATAAATCTTCGAAAGTTAAAAAGGTTGATGTAAATGAAATGGGGTTTAATTTAATGACAAATATTAGATATCAAGTAACGAGAAGAATGAAGTAAATTTTATAGACTAATGGACAGAAGAGTCAAATATTATCATTTTGTATACCCCAGTGGAGGATATTAAAGTGTGATTTGTGGCAAAGTAGTTTCTTTCTTCTGATTCAACATGAATTATGAATTTAATAAACACGTGTCTGTCTCTGCAAGTGCTAGCTATCTGTAGCATATAAAATGTCAAAGTTGTTTATTAAGATCCAAATTAACTGCTATCAACTTAAATTTGGAGGTTTAGAGAGGAGTGTAAGGTGCCTTTGGATAGATATCTTTTCCTGTCCCTCATTTAATAGACATGATAACCTTTCTCCATTGTGGGATTTTTTTAAGGGGACATTCACTATCAGATGCGTGGAGGGAATGAAGAGTCAGCTGATGCTTAATTTGTTTTCTTTTTCCTATTTTGTTCATACTTTCCTGGTATTTTCTGTTTGTCTGAAGAGAATTTCTGGTCATGCTGTTCTGTGTTCACCTCTTCTTTTACTATAAGGTTGTCATTTGATTTTTCTGCCAGCTATATGTATTGAAGGATTTGTCCTTCTCAGCATTGAACGCAACATGGTTGATATGATTTAATATAATCTGGATGGTAAAGGAAGCTAGCTACCTTAGAGGTGTGGAAACAGAATTATTCAAACCCTTTGAAAAGAGAGCCATGTTTCCACATTTCAATTATAACATCATTTAACTAACCATAATTTATCCACTTATTAGTTTGGATGTGTATATGTGGAGCATATCTAGCAAGTGAGACAGGAGTTAATGCTAGTCATGCAATCTTGCATGGATAATTAACATTGTTTTGCTTAAACATAATCTTAACTTCACTTTTGTTATATGGTAAAGATTAGTTCCTCTTAAGCTCTTATTTGATATATGATAAATTAAGAAGACATAATTTTGACCAATACCATTCAATCTTACGCATGATAAGATTAAACTTTTCTCACTTCTTGCGAGCTCATGATTTGATATGCCTCCAATATAATAGACATATTGTTAATTGATAAGCACAAGGAAGAAAGGAAGAGGGTGACTCATCATTCATCAAATGGCATATTCGACACTCCATTTGTTAGGCACAGAAGGCACACCGTTCCATTCATGCTACTTTCACAAAATATGGACATGTACATCCACACTATGATAAGCTATTAAGAAAGCTTTCATAGTTCTGATACAAGGGGACACAAGTCAGAAAGCACATGATGTGTAGAAAGTAGCTAGATCTGTCAGCAAGAACACAAAAAAAAAAAAAACTCATAAGAGGGAGAAAAATAGAGGCATATAGCAAGTGCTGAAGTACCCTCTTTTCGGTCTCTCATGAGTGTTTTCACTCTTTTCTATGCAATAAAAAGTGCAAAAAAAAAAAAAAACATACACACACAAAAAGAAAGAGAGGGATAATAAGAGAACTAAATAAGCCACCCTTTCTTTGTCCTCTTGTTATGTTTGTCTCTTATCATAGAGCAAAAGAAAGGGATGCAACTATGTGAAAGAACTGTAGTTGCTCTAATAACTCTTTGCCATGGCTTGTGGCTCTACGTTCCACTCTCATAAACAGTTCTTCACTAAGCTTGTCACCAATGTGAGCATCAACAAGGACACCAGAAACACTCCTGCAGCTGTTCGCAAGGGCCCTCCCAACTTCACCATCATCATCTGGCTGGTTCACTACAAGAGGACTTCCACCTTTGAAAACCTCAAGCTTGTTTATGGCAAATGAACCATCGGCTTCAACCACCTCCCTGAAGTCTTGCAGGCTTGGTGCATACACTGGAATGTTGAAACTGTCTCTTTTCTCACCGCTAATTAATCCCTGTGATTAAGAGTATGATTTAGTACATGTACCTTAGACATATCACTACATAAAATTAACAAGATACTATTTGCTTTAATTGGTTGAAAATGCTTAAAGGAGACAATTGAACTGACCATTCTAAACCCAAATTGAAAACAGAACACTAATGAGCTCATATCTCTCTCTTTTTCTTTTTCTTTTTATTTTTTATCTGTAAGAATGGAACACAACAATACTCACACATTATGCTCAATTAACCGAACTAGACCCTCTTAATATCTCCCACCCCTCAATCAAAGTTATTGATTCAGCTAAGAGTGTCCACTTATTGAGGAATGAAAAAAAATTAAAAAGCATTTAATATAAAGTACAACATTTAATGTATTATACCTTTTTATTTATTTCAAATCCTAACATCCACTTAAATGACAATGGTTAGTATTTTCATTGAAGTTTTTGCTTATAATGAAAGAGGTTTGCCCAACAGAAGTGACTTAGAAAACAACCCTTTTAAGTTCATGATTATTAATGAGCTACAAAATAATATTGAGTACTACTTGGTAGGAAGGTCTCATTATATGATCTGTACTATCCTAATAAAGTTATTGGATGGCTAACAAATTATGGTAGAGGATAATGTACATGACTTTGGTCTTTAGTTTCTGTTCAATGTACATACAAATTAATCATTAGATAAAATTAGATCAGATGAATGGAAACATATCCTTGTTGTCTTGCTTTAAGATACGATGATGATTTTGTGTGTTCTAAACATCCAAAACCTAATTGTTGGATAAATATTATGCTAGCCAGCAGCTAATTATTATTTCTGTCGACATGATGATGAATGCAAGGATGGTTAGGTTGATCAACTTGGGGGTGGAAATCAAACGGCTGAGATCAACTTGTTTGAATCATGGCAAGTGAAGTGAAAATTGACAATAATAAGCTATTAGTATATTATTGAGACGCCTATCTACAATTGATTGTTTATGTTTTTTTTTTACTTTCATCTCACTAATGTGTGTCTAAAAGTCCTTTTTGGTCTGCCAATATGACAAAATGTGTAGACTATGTGGGTTGTGATGTGCACTGTTTTGACACAAAAAGCACGCATAAAAAAATATTGTGAATATGATAGTAATTACCTCTTGGACAAGATCATCCCAAGCATCCTGAAAGTGGGTCCCAAAGAGGAGGCCAGCCCCACCCTGGTCTGTGGGGTCCACAGAAGTTCTGCCTAAGCAAACCAAGAACATGGACCCCCCTCTCTTCAATTCCACAGCCCTTGAGCTCAAGAAGGTTGCTAGGTCTGTTTGGAATTGTTTTTTGTAAGCATTTGCAGTGATCTCACTAGCACCATGGATAAACACCCTGCCCTTGTTGTGTGCACTTGACCTCTTGTCCAAAACAGATTCTGGCACCTGAGTCCCAAAATTTAACACATTTTGATTTGCAGTTAAAAATAGTGTGACAGATTTTAATATAAATTCAATGAACAGAAATAAAATAAATTCAAAAACAAAGATCTTAATTCGTCAATAAAATTATTTTTGCCTTAGAAGTAATTTTATAATTATAACCAAACATACTCTTAATTCATATTTGAATTCATGTTGAATAATCAGAACCATATTAAAATATCATCTAAATTTTAAGTAAATTAAATATTCACATGTTTAGTTCTATATTAAAGAATTAATCCTATTTTAAAATTGATTTCAAATTAAAACAACTTTAGCTACTGAGAAAAATGTTTCTTTTGGTAATTGAACAAATCCACCTGGCCCCAGATGCTATAGATTATTTTAAAATGAAAATGCATGGAGTTGAATAGGATTATGTGCTTAATTACTATCCATGCATTAAAAAATAGTCCAAATATACGTCACTCTGATCCTGAAATAATAATGGCTTTAAAGACCATGGTTTTGTTGCATCAACTTTTGACCATAAGTTAGAACTTTGGCCTTCAAATTAATGCATTACACATGTAACGGTTTTATTACGTTGTCCTCGGGAAGTGGCAAATATTTTTTTAGTTTTTATTATGTATGTAGAAATTACTGCATAGAAACTAAACAGATTCTTTTCTTTGGGGGGGGGAGACCTTGAAAGTCATTAAAGGGGGAAAATGGTTAAAAGTTGTTTAGTAAACTAACGTAATCGTTATTCACCAAAAGTTTTCAAGAAATTTATGGTACCTTTAAGTTTGAATTCTAATCAAGAGCTTTATAAAAGAAAGAAAAGTAACTGCATGATTTGAAATCTACTATTAATTTTCGTGTAATTTAACTAGGCTCAGGTGGAATAAAAAGTTCGAAAACCAAATGATTAATTTAATGAAAGATATTACGATTAAAAATGAAAGTATTTATGCTACCTTTTTCTTTTAAAACAAACATAACAAAAACAAAACAGGAGTTTGGGATAATTACTTTCCTTTCAAGTGAAAAATATCAAGAGAAGAAAAAGACAAAAACAGACAGGGAAAGTAATACTACCAATTAACAAAAAACTTTATTCCTACAAATCAGAAGAGAAATTAAAAAAAAGAGAGAAAAGAAAATGAAACAAAATAAATATTGTGACTGAAAAAGTAAAGAAAAAGACTTATAAGTTTAATTTATGAGTTTAACGAAAGGGACCTTTAATCATAAATTACTCTAAGATAATTATTTAAAAAAATAAACTTATTATATATGATAAATTGTATTATGATTGAATGAATGTGTAAAATTTTTTACATGGTAGTGTATAATTTTTTTTCTTAATTTTTATATATTATAAGTATAAAATATTGTTATATATATAAGATTTAACCATA
>NC_038244.2:43490280-43546312 GCF_000004515.6 Glycine max
GAGAAGAAAGCTGAAAACTCAGGTGGGTCTAATCCTAAGGCCTCATAGCGTTTGATGATGTGCTTGATGATCAAATCCACCACATTGATGGTGTTGATGCCACATGAACACCCCAAATCCACAACCACAAAAGGTATGTTAGGGGCCTGAAGTTGAACTCCATCTAGGGCTTCTTTGAGAAGGTGATGCATGGACTTGGCATGTATGGCCTGCATATCACTCACCAAAATTAGTGTTTGCACAGCATGTGATCATTCTATATACACATATTGACATGGATGATTAGCTAGAGACTATAAAATTAAATGACTAGTATGTTGTCATGAAATTTTCTAATGTTGATTATAGAATAAATTATGCAGAAATAGTCCCTATTAAAATAAAATAAAATTAATCATGATTATTTCTGTATAATTGTATGGTTAATTAATATTTAATATTTAATATTTCCGTAAGAATAATTCTCACTTAATACATTTCATTTCATATATATGTATGTCTGTATGTAAGCGTGTATATATGTACCAAAATATGCTTACTTTTAATGTATGTAAAAGAAAGAAAAAATCTTAAAGGTGGATTTGGAGGCTTCATTTTGTTTGTAAATGGAAAGAGAAAAAGGGATGAAGAGGGTACCTGTGCTTGGGAATTGTTGGCATAGCTTCCCTCACCTTTGCCTCCTTTCATGCTAAGCAACCTCTCTAGCTCCATATTGGACACTACAACATTGTCTCCCATGGAAGCAATCTAAGAAATAACCTTAGTGAAGTGAAATGGACTATATGAACTATTGTTGTTTTAGAAGAGGAAATGAAACTATATATAAACTAAATGAAGGGAGAGTGAAAAGTGAGTGTGTTGTAAATATCTATTATATGGTGGTGGCGATTGTGTCTCAGTGATAGCTAAAATGAGAGACAAGAGAGTAAATATACATAAACAAAGGAGGAGGACACTATTAACAATTATGTCTGCTTGTATATTCTATATAGCCTCCTTTTGCTGCCATCTAGATTACAAGTCAGTAGCAAAAGCAGCAATTATTGTACACAATTCTGAAGGAAAAAACAAAAGTATAATAAAAAGAACACAGAAAAAGTTGAAAACATAGAGTATGGGCCTCACATGCAAATGCAACAAGGAAGGCCCAAGATTGGCGCCGGATTTTTTATTTTTATAGTCACCAAGTACTAAATAAATGAATAAATTACATGCCCTAAATATGATTTTATTCTTGAGCGAGTTTTAATTTTGATCTATGTAATTTATTTTTCTTCTAAAATATGAAATAATTGCTATTGATTTTTTTTAACCAAGGTATCCCAACTAAAAGTTAATGTCTAATGTTTTCAGATATTGAGATCTATTTAAGGAATTAATATTTTTTAATAATTTTTTTTTTCATATATATGAATCAGAAATTGAACTCATAACCATATACTTCATAACTATATACTTAAGGGATATTTATCAAGTATGTCACTGTTAATATTGATATTTAATATCATGTGATATTCGTTAACTATTTATGTATTTAACGAACCCTAGGTAACATCCATGTGTTGCAAAATCATTTCAATATGTGACACCTCTAATTTTTTCAAAATTCTTAAATAAATGTTATTTATCTATATTAAAAAAATTATTATGGAAAAAATAGTTATTTCAGATTTAAGAAGGATAAAAAAATGTTTTACTTTGTAAAAACATTAATTTCAAATTTTAAAGAGATGATAAAGTTTGTTTTTGAACAAAATCAAAAGTCACTCATCAAGACTAAAAACGTATTTATGCTAACTTATAATTAGCCCTGCAAATTGACTTATGCATGCAGTTATGCCGCACCACTCTCTGTCGTTCCTTTAGGTCCTTTCCTCCATTCATATGATTTGACTAATATTTTTGTAGCCACAACAAATCAGCATTATAATTCAATCGTATAAATTGTCTTAAATAATCAGATCAATGTTGATTCACATTTTTATATTGATTTTATATTCAATCAGTCAAAATCATCTTTCTTTAGTTTTTTTTACCAAATTAGATTAATTTAATGAACTCAATTTCTAATAATAACAATATTCAATTCACTAATGGGACGGCGTCTGTTCCTTGTTTTATTAGACCGGATTTATGCATTTGGGTCATTAAGAATTTATTACATTATATGTTGGTTTATTGATTAAATAAATCAGAGAAAGGATATGTACTTACGATACTTTCTACTATAATTTGTGGCTTTTTAATTGTAAAGGATGACATTGAACTCCTTAAAACACGGGAGTACACATTGGAAAATAAAATACAATATGTATGTAACAAAATAAAGATCTTAATAGAAATCCAACAATCATCAAGTTTTCAATCTTGCAGTAAAAAAAACAAAAAGTTTTCAATCTCACATTTTAGAGAAGTTAATTTAGAAAGAAATTGACTAATCCCCCTATATATTTTTAGACAAATTGAATCATAGTTCTCACTCATCTTTGAATGAAAATATTTTTAGAAATGATTGAAGATTCAATTTCATTCTTTTATTTATGATATTTATTTCTTTTAAATTAAATATTAATTTAAAGGTTTAATTACTCATTTATTTTTTATAATTTTTAAACTTATCTTTTTTAGTTCCTATATTTAATAAGTTAATTTTTTTTTATTGCTTTATGTTTACATTTTAATTCTCAAAAATTTGATGTTATTAAAATTCTAACTGAGTTTAAAAAAAAATTAATGATAAATACGCCTGAGAATTAAAATTAAAATTTTAGAAACTAAAAAATTCACTTATTAATTGAATTAAAAACGATAAATTTAGAAATTATAAAGAATAAATGTGTAATTAAATCATATTTAATTTTGATTTCAACTTAAATTTGGTTTATATTTTAAATCTTAATACATATATATCAAAATAAAGATATATTTCATTTTAGTCAAACTGACTTTTAAGTTTATTATAATTACAAGAAAGGTATTAGAAACACACGTACATATATAAAAAAATATTTAAAAAATATTACTAGGTGTTGATGTTTTTATTAACACTGTAACAACGTTTCTTCACTTCAATAATCTAGCTCATACACACGCCAAGGCCTGTGAAACAAAGGAGGGAACAATCATGTCAATGGATCAAATTAATACTTTTAATACAAATAGGGATAGGTGTGACCTAGAGTGGAGTTTAAAAAATTCGACATCATTATTACACCTATGTTTGTAGACTTAAGTTCAATTAACAATTCAACTATTCATTCGTTGCCTAATTTACTAATTTTTACGTTGTGAGCAGTCTCAGCGTATGTCACCATTAATTAGTAGATAATTCAATGCCTTCATTAGAGTAGTAATTGCTTACGAATGTTTTAATAGAAAAGAGAAAAGCAACTTCAAAAAATAGCTGCGTACACATAGAAAAGAAAGTAATGCATGTGCATCACAATTTTTATTTTTATTTTTATTTGTACCTAAGTTGCCTTAGGATATGTCTTGTGAGTTGAGATTGCCACTATTTAAGAGGATAATTAAGGAGGAAAGTTATTTTTATGGAATTCATAAAAAAAAACATGGCATCTAATTGGAATGAAAAAATGGTAAAAAAATTGATTCATTTTTTTCCTCATATTTTTGGTTTATTTTTTTTTACAATATATAAAAATTGGATTGCTAACACAAGTTAGAGAGAGATTTCTACTTTCCAAGTGTCAATGACAGGGCGCTTCAGTGAGATGCAACGATCCATCTCTAGTTAAAAAAATTGAAGAGTGTCCACTTCGCAAATCTCACCATTCAATGATGTTTTCATATATATATATATATATATATATATATATATATCAAATATTAAAATTAAAGAATCGATGAGATTTCATGTAGTTTTTTTAAAAATGTAGCGAGTCTTCTTGTGCGCTTCAATAGAGAAGCTCCATGTAAGTGAGGATGCAATGAAGGATTACTACTACCTATAAGCACTTTGAGGCTAAGTATATGGTTCTTATTGAAGAAGTATATCAGCTTAGAGAAGAAAACATGCTTGAAAGAAAAAAACCTTGTTACATAGTGGTATGAGAATAGAGTAGGTGATGTAAGGTTAGGTCATAGTTGATCACCTATCTATCAAGTCCAAGTGTGGAGGGAGTGTAAATCCAAAATGTTTTTGTGAAGTTGGATTAATGAATATAATTAGATCTTTTACTAGGTATAATACTGGTCGAGAATACATCCTTAATTCTATGTTGCTCTAAACATTCACCTCTTCCTCCAATGATCTTTTACACCTCCTACACTCCACTCTAACAATCTAGGTTTTTTTTTTTTTTTTTTTTTTTTAAGTTGGAGTCCCTATTGCAACTGTGCCCTAACCACACTAGAAGTAGGTTTTAGGCGTCTTCATTTGAGTTGTTGTTGAGCATGTGCCAATCCAAAAGGAACAACAATATGGAAGAAATAAAGTGAAAAAAGACCCATTGATGTTTTATCTAGATTTCTTTGCAATAGGAGAATGTGATTTCTTTGTTTATTTTTCCTGTCTTTTGTGTTTATAAGTTCAGGATTGCTAACTTATTAGTTGGTTGTGAGCGCTTGTGCTTGATCCGCCATTGTTGTATGTTGTACAAATGTTGTAATGCTTTGTAAGTGCTTTTGGACTTTTCAATTTGATTGATTTTTTTAAAAAGGGATGTATCATAACAAGTTATTATATAATATATATTAATTTTCATTATATAACAAATGTTGTTATAATAATCTATACAAAAGTTCTTATAATCATGGCAAATTATTACGATTGCATATTAAAATTTCTCACGTACCTACATATGTTTAATTGAAATAAAATGATGAAAAACATTTCAAGTTCCATAAGAATAACAAGCTAAAATTATTAACAGATTTCCACTACGTGTTATATATATATATATATATATATATATATATATATTTATTTATTTATTTATTTGTTCAACAACATATCTCTCTGATCCGTAATCATATTCTACGTTTTAGTTTGTGTGGATTACTGAGGCATTAAAGTAAAAAGATTATAAAAAGGTCTTAAATTTATCTAAAGGTAATAATATGTAGGTCCAAAATAAATCATCTTGTTTTTATGTATATAATAAGTAGTGTGCTGGATCCATATAGTCCAAATCAACACATATTGAAGAATTTACTACCATCATTAAGAGTAATATTAATATTGGTATGCTTTTCATCTGTATCAAAACCTAGATTCTTTGTTTTGAAGGAATAAAAAAAGGGTTTTCAGTATAAAATAACAAAAGAAGGTTTTTCAGAATATGACTAGCAAACTACAAGCAAAAATCATAAATAGTCAAACTTCTCATGGGAATATGCTAACCCAATAACAAACTTTATAATAAAGAAATAAATTCTTCCAAACTTATCAAAACGTGTGAGGAGCATCAATGAAGTATAGAACGCAAAATAAAAATTAAAAAAAAAATAGAGACACAATTTATTTAATATGAAAAATCCTTCCATGCAAAAGTAAAAAATACAGGTCGTCCAGAAGAAATAACTTACAAACAGTCAAATCAAAATAAATCCCCAATTGGTACAATAGAGACAAAAAGATAAAATTCCAAAACATATAACAGATAATGCAAAACACTTATCTCTTTTCAGATATTTTTTTCCAATCCAACAAGACAATTTGTGTATGTGAAAATCACAATGATTCTCTCTCTCATTATTTCTCTCTCATTGATTTGTAACTGTTTTTTTCTTCTCAAACGAGTCTCTCTCATTGTATTTCACTCAATAATCCATCTCCATTTAAATAAGTGAGACATGAATCTTCTCATTTTAGACTTTTACTCCACGTAGGAAATGAGAAAAAACCCAATAACTTTGTCATTTCCTCAAAAAAAAATTATTTTTTTATAAGTAAACTAATCTAAACTGACACTTGAATTGATATTGTATCATATCAGCACATAAGTTAGACAAATTAGGAAGACATTCTCATGATTCAAAGTTCAAACATTTCGAAAAATTATAAAATATATATTTGTCATGTAAAACTGCAGTGTACGCAATCAATTAACATGTTGGAGAAATACACCACAGCTTTTCAATAGCCAAAATATATATGTTGTGTACTTTAATTTGTATTATATAGCATTGATTCCCATATAATACGATCGCAGCATATATGTGATATGAATTAAATAATCCGCAAAAAGAAGTACAAAATCATAAGTGCTATACATAGATTTTTATATTATACGCTAAACACTACTATGTTATACACATAGGCTTTTCACCCTATATATAAAAAAAAAGAAACTTGGCTCAATGCATCATGATACAAGTATAATTAGTTATGGAGGCTACAATTAATTAAAAATATGATGGTAGAGATATCTTTAGTTTAACGTAGTAAAAATTATTGAGTAATGATACATATAAAGGAATCAATTGGTCTAATTCGTTCAATATTCTTTGTAAAGTTGTCTCTCCCCTTGAGTATTATTTGAGTCTCTATTCTTATTTTTTTAATGGATCTGTCACCTATGTTTTTTTTTTTTGCGCCATCACTATTCAATTTCTTATTAAGACTTAGTTTTGGAGTTCTGTTATAAGAATTTTAAAACTTTTAGCTTTGCTCCTATTTATTGAGAAATAATAAAACTTTAAAACCTACCTAGATATCATATAAGTGATTTCCTATCCTCTTCTTATAGTTTTATTTTTATTTCAAGAGATGCATATAATAAAGTTAAACACAGTTGACATAATCGATGAGTCTTTTAAGTATGATAACCAGGGTTCCATTGGTTGATTATATGTATGAAAAATAAAAAGATTTTGTTGAGAAAAGTAAAATCCACCTCAATATTCTTTTTAAGTCTAAAAAAGTAAATTAATTACTGACTATCGACTAAGAAATACTTTTGTTAAATATAATATTGCATAGTCATTTATATTCTATAATGATTTAAAAATATAAATTATGAGTTAATTTTAAATAAAATTTATATCTATTTTTTTTATATTTATTGTTTTATATGAAAATGTAAACATCATTGGGCTTTTGCTTGAATGAATTTCAGATTAAATAATAACGATAAACCGACTAACTAGCTAATTGGTGAAAAACATGACAACAATTATGAATCCAAAATCTATGCTACTTTATAAGGGAGAAAAGGAAAATACTTATTCATTAGACATAATGCCTCTCTCATCTCACTTTCACGCTCACGAAGAAATACATGATTTTTAAATAAAAAAAAGAAATAGGAGTATATTAAAGAAGGTGATTGAGGGAGTATAAATTAAATGTTAGCTAATTATAGGGATAATAAATCAAGTAGCTCGTGAAGCATTTTAACTTGGCCCTGCAATAAATATAGATAGATTAGCCATGTTTATTTATTAATTAATTTATGTTATGGTTTTATAAAAAAATATTCAATTATTTTTTAAAGATTGCATTTCAAGAAATTGATTTCTTCGAAAAAAATAATATTTCCTTTTTATTTTAAAATATAATTAAAAAATATTGTCTAGGTCTTACTTTATTTTCTGCTTCAAATATTTGTATAAGAATGGGAAAAAATAAAAGAAAAATATATATTTTCACTATTTTTTATATAAATATTTGGAAACTGAAATCAAAGTAAAAAAAAAAAATGAAGTTTTTTTTTTTTTTTTTTATCTATAAGATCGATCGAAGACAGGTACCAGAGTTTTCTTAAAAATAAAGGTTTAACTCACAAATCCTCTTAGGAGCCTATTTACAAGGTTTTATCATTGGTATATAATAATAACATTGAGTTTTAACTTAGGACCTCATATAGATTATATTTCTATCTAAATTTTGTACTACCAAACCGACCCTAGCGAATTAACTTAATTACAAGGTTTATTGCAAAATGAAATTCTTAATTCTTTTAAGTAAGTCTGGTTTTTAATTAAAACAACTAGTTTATTCATTAAAAAATCGTATTTTAAAATAAGTTAAATTTAAGTCTTAATTTTAGAACATATATAGATTAAACCTTTTCAACCTAGGCAAAACTTTATCTTACCTAACTCATCAGATCCGCATTAAAACTCATAATTTTTAAGAAAAAAATGTTTACTTTTATATAATTAACCTCTAGGCAGGAACTTCACTAATCTAAAGTTCGAAGATAAGTAAACCAAACCAAAACACAAGTTAAAACCAAAAGGTTTTTTTTATAGATGTATACCCACCAATAGATAGATATTATTTACAGAACATTAAATACCTTTTATTACTCATTTTTTATTAAAGTAACTCTAACTCGTGGTAAATGAATCTCTCTCTCTCTCTCTCTCTATATATATATATGTATATATATAAGTGTATTTTTTTTTTCTTTAGATAGGATTATGGAAATGAATACAAACCAATTATAGACACGTGACATCTTTATTGTAATGTCTAGTGATTTTATACATGTGAGATAAAACTTATTAGCCTATTATATATGTGTGTCTATGCATTATGTACTATGGTTGCATATATGTTGATCGTTAGCAAAACAATTGTGAATAGTGTACGGATTCATTGACGTAGAAATGGGGCTGGATGAGAGAGATAAACAAATCAAATTCAAGGAGCATACAATGTACTCCTAGTTATTTATTCATATGCATTTCTTCATTTTTACTCCTCAAAAGCTTTTTTTTCTTCTTCTTTTTGTTTTTGGAATCTTTATATTAGCAGAAAAGTTCACCCTCTAAATTTCATGCACACTTCCTCTTCCCAATATCATTGAATTTAAGACACCGAGCTAGCCTATCATCGAGTTCATAAGATTTAACTCATATTGTTGCTATGTGAATTAACAATTTTATCTTGTACAACTAACCATGTGGATGCTTAGCTCACAATTTTCACCAGCTCATATTCTTTAGACTCAATTACTCTGAAAATCCGGGAAGTGGGACTTGGAGATTATTATAATTTCTATATTAGCAAATCAGCATGGCAAAAAGTCTTGATTGCCATATAGAGAAATCAATGGCACAATTAAATCTATATTTGTAGATATAATAATAGGCAAAGGATATAACCCAATAAATGTTCTTTTGTGAAAATTAAAAAAAAAATATTTGACAGTTTTATTTGTCGTGACAAATACCCACACTATAGTTTATTTTGCCTGGAAAATATGGAACCAATAAATGCTATGCTTGAATAATTTTGGAAACACTGTTCCTTGGAGAGTTACATACCAATATATTTAAAATTTAGTGTTCCATATCCTTTAATATTTTGCTTAAATTTTAAGGGGTCATATAAAAAGATATAATGCTGCCTAGGTAGATAGAGAACAAGAAAAGCCACAGCCTACGACTATGGAAATTGCCTTATTACTATGGAAATTTTAAGGGTTTCCCACTGTTTTATAATGTGATCTTAACTTAATTTGCATCACTATAGCTGCCTAATTAGCCTATATATCCCCAAAAGAAAAGCTAAAAGAGAGACAACAAAATCATAAAATCATATTGTTACTAGTACAAATGATCGAGTAATGCAAGCATTGGAAGATGGCTTTTTAGCCTCTAAAGTTCCCTAGGTCTTCATTTCTATGTAACATATGGTCTCTAATTTATCAATTAGGATCGCGTACGAGAGACCAGAAGGAAAATTCATGGTGGGTAGATGGAAGCATCTATATCCATGGGAAAAGCCACAAGATTTTGTTCATAGTTTGATGCCAAAACTTAATATTTTATATATTGAATAAATGATATATGCATCGATAGTATAATTTTTTTTATTCTATCATCTAATTACACCATTATGCATGTAATGTAAGTTAATTTCTTAAATTTTTTTAATAACTACTTATGAGTTATATTAATTATCAAGGGGTCTAACTTAGGTTAAATAAAATATGTGAGTTATTATAATTAAGTTTTTTTGGTATTTGTCTTTGATTTTTATAGATAAAAAAGTATTAAATATAATAAAAACAGTAAAAAAAATTTACATCTACAGGAAATGCTTATTATAAACTCGTATAACTGAACATATTTTGATTTTAATAAACACGTAATTATCTGTCAAATAAGGAACAAAAAGAAGAAAGGAGAGTATATCATAGATAACATACAAGTAGATTTAATAATAAACTTTGTAGTTATTATAATTTCAATAGTTAACACATGTATTTTATCTTCTAAAGTATACTTTTTCACTTTAGAAGAAGCAGCTGGAGAGGAAGCAAAAATTCATTAATGAACAAATTAATAAAGTTTAAGATTATGATGGAAAAAAATATCTCACAATATTAATTCCAATCCTAAATAATACTTAAAATTAGTTTTTGTCTTGATTCATTAATAATATACATTTATACGAGTGAAGAAACATGCGGAATTTAATCCAATACCATAGATCCTTCAATTTTACCACCTTCACCACCAATATGGGCAAGCCTAAAGTTATATATTGACTTTCTGAACGGTTTGTACCTTGAACGTAAAATAGGAACTAATTAGCATCATCAACCAAATTGTCCTCTATATAAAATTATACAAACAAATAACTTGGAAGTTGATAAGGGGAAAATATCCATCCTAGTAATGAAGCACACCAGACATGAAGCCAACATAGCAAGCATTCCCATTACAAACCTTTTATCTAATTTGTAAAGCCCCTCATCCACATGTCTCCAATTATTGGTGCAAATCTGAACCAGCTACTATCATTTATGAACCCTCTTTAGCATAAATTAATCTCTTAAGTATCCCCTCTTTGGCAGGTTGCCCTTATATTTAGTAACTTACCTGTAGCACACACAAAGCACAATTATTCTAATTCCACCAAAGAATTTATCAAGGTGAGTTGTGATGACCCACAAATCAAACGATTTCAAATGTCTATTCCAATATGGAAATCCACTCTAACCATGATCCATATCACAACAAAATAAAGTTGATACCTATGCGGCCATTGCCTTAAAGTTTACATGCATGGCTAGATCCACTCTAGAAGAGGAAATATAGAATATTATAATATAATGTAGTAGCTATAGATTAAAAGGGTAGTTAGGTGGTTGCTTATAAAGATGAGAAAGGAGAAGAAGAAAATGGTCCGGCATAGATTCACGTGAGCCGCCGATTATCACGGTGGTTTGGACTTGAAAGGAGCTCAAAAGGTGGAGGGGGCCAATGGATAGACTTAAAATTAGAGGTCAAGATTCCAAAGATTTTTATATTTTAGTGGTGGAATTTCAGAGGGATAATAAGTTAATAATATCCATATATTATATATAGTGGGTTAGAACACTTGCACCATACTTTTTGTGAAATATTATATATGACGTCTTATCATTCGTGGCTTGGAAGAAGACCATGCATAAGTGCATGGACAAAAATGACATCATGGTTTCGGTGTTTCAAATTAGGACCATATATGGAATTGACTTATGCTCTAAGACTAAATAGTTTAGATGAATTACATCATATCAGACATGAAGTTTGTCGCAACCGTACGTTCTAATTAAGAGAGTTACGGCAAAGAAATAAAAATAATAATTAAAAGAAGGTTTTACGATGTTATTAAGGGAATTTAATTTAATTTGATTGAATAATATTAAATTATTGTAAATTTTTTTATAATCAATTTCAATTTTTAAGAATTAAAAAATACTTTAACTTATTTATTAAAAGTGTATATGTTGGTGAATTTTACTCCTCAACGAGTATGGTTTACGAGATAATTTAAATAAACACTCACAAGATCAATCAATCACGTCACAATATCAAATAGTAAAAACTAATTAACCGATTACATTTGACACAAATTCTTGCCATTAACTCCTAATACGTCTCCCTATAAGACTCCTTTTAAATAAGTTTTTCCATAAATATTTTTTGAGAGATAAATAGGAAAGAAAAATGAAATAAATTTATCTCAGACTAAAATTAGTTCATATATAAATTAAAATCATTTAGCTTTTTCTAAAATAGTTGATTATAATTAACATATGCATATATACACCAATTTAATTAATTTATAGGAAAAGTTTATCTCATTTTTAATTTTTTTCCTCTTAAAGTGCTAATAAAAAAAATCCAAACATAACCTAAATTAATATCGTCCTATAAATAGCCTAAGCATAACTTCTCATTATTTAAATTCTCTTAATATAAAGGGCGAAATGATGCAAAACCCAAGTTTTCTTGCCTTTTTTTCCTCACCTGAGAGATTATAGGTATATATATTTAGGGTTTACTGATATTAGTTCCTTTCTTTTCAAACTTTTACCTTCCATCTCGAGCAAAGAGAGAGAGATATATAAAGCTACATAGGGAGAGAGGGGGGGAGGGGCAACAAGAAGACATGAATGAAGTTACTTTGACAATTTGATATGAGTTTAGTCCTCAAGTTAGTCTTTGAATTAGTCACTTTGGCCCCTAAAATGAAGTATTAGGGTTGCTACAATAGCAAATAATTTGCCACATTATCCATTTACTAATGGAGTTAGTAAATGACTTATGGCATAAATTAATTTGACTGGTCGAATTTAATTTTAGAGATCTATTCATCATTTCTCTAATTTTAGGGACTATTATGATATCATTCCATAATTTCAAAAACCAAAATGAGAGTTATCTCAAAAAGCTTTCGGGAATATATGGGCCACACATATCTTTTTTTTACGGTACACGCGTATCTCAATATGTACTAAACTATGGAGAATTACTTTCTCAATTCCTAATTTATTTCTTCCTGCACTCCCAAAAAACCCAAAAAGTAAAACAAAAATCCTCACCAAGCACCCCCTCTTTCTTCTAAGAAAATCCTAGTCGTCAAACCTACATAACCACCGCACCCTACCTCCACCCAACCACCCAACCACCCAACATCACTGCCACAAAATGATGGGAGAACTATACTTCATTTGTGATTTTCATGGCTGCGGTTGTAGTGTTAAAGAGCTTTGGAGAGACATCGTTTGGGAGTGGACATTGTGTCTAGAATGAGGAAAAGGATTTGGTGGTTAGTAGGATTGAAGGTTTAGTTAGTGATTTGGCTTCTAGGAGGTTGAGGTTGGGTTATAATGATAATGAGGGCAATGGTGTTGAAGAAGTAGGATATTGCTTCATTGTGTGACGATAAGGTTGGCTTGGAGTGTTGCATTTTAGTCATGCTTCATCAAACCTGCCACTCTATTCTGGAATACTTATTATGGAAATATTCTAAAATAGGTATTCCAGGAGTATATAAGTAATCTAGAAACCTATTTCAAAATAGGTATTCCAAAAAGTACATACCTAATCTGGAAACCTATTTTAGAATAGGTTTCTAAATTATCTATGTATTTTTGGAATACTTATTCTAAAATACAAGAAAGACATGGGAATTTCAAAACATTTGGGGTGCAAGAAGAAAAAAAATAAGGTGCAGGAAGCAGTATCTTTCTTTGATGGGCCAGGTTGAACCATAAAAATGGCCTCCAAAGTTAATAGGAATTAAGTTCATATTTTTTTTTTTACATAATTAATCTTGAAATTTATGAGAAGGTATGTATTATATATAAGCTTTTCAATTAAGCCATAATAAATATAATTTTTTTAAAAGGAATATATATAAAATTAAAAATTAGACATGCGAAACATTATTACAACCAGCATGCATTCATCAAAATTCAATATTAATGTTGCTACAACACATCAATGCTGGTTTTTGCGTTGTCAACACTTCAGTTTGCCTTTGTTGGCTTATGACCTGAAGTAATACCTTAGTACCAATTGGAATTTTTCGTGGTCAATTTTTATTTTATTTTTAAAAGATAAAGAACACTATTGCTTTAAAATAAGTTGTAAACAAGCGAGCACTTGGTTTTATTATTGTTGTAATGTAAAAGATAAAGTGAAGCAAGCTATGAGTGTTTTCACATACAATGACACAAAAATAATGGTATAGATTTTTAACAAGTAATCTTCATGGCAGGATGTATGTGTATACAAGGCTAAATCCAAAAGGTATATACTAATTGTGATATGTACACAAGTAACATACAAATGGGTTTCTATATAAATGTTCTTCATTTACATCCACAATAATGCAGCTGACAATTTTTTTGTTGTAGCTTTATTTTATGAAACATAAGCTAACTGTTTACCTAGATAGTAATCTTCGAAGGAAACAGCACTACACACCATAACCATCAATAATTGGTAATGGGAATCCTCTCTTTAATTTGAAGTTCAGGTATGGAAGGACGACAGTTTTGAGGACACTTGACATTAGTGACTGCAAATTAAAACATTGACAAATGTTGAAGAGTAAGATTAATTTGTAGTTGGCTGGATACACAATGATTAGAAAGTAGAAACTAGAACTATTTGTGTATTTAGGAGAAGATGTTACAGATGTGTTATACTACTTGGAGAATTGTAAATGAATCCAAAAAGTGAAACATGAAGGATAAGAGCGAAATAGGTCAAATAGTCATTGTGTACATACTACATGTCCCCTGAGAGTCGATGTATTGGTGGCTCACACTCTACGATATTTTATTTAGTCTTTCTAGTCCACGCCTTTATAGATAGCTTTGATAACGATTTACGTCCCTTAAAAGTTAGTTGTTAAAGGGGGAGAACCAAGTTATTAAAGTACTCCACCGAGAATCTCATACTACTCAATGGGAGATTTATGCACCCCAAGGACCCTATCAATGTTACTTCCAACAAAAGAGGATAAAATGAATGTCTATTGCTCCCTTCTCTTTCCCTTAATCTAATGACTGATCGATCTGTTGTAACTTGTAACAGAAATGCTGGTGATTTGAAATGATATAATGGAAATGCAAATTTAAAACACAAATACTAATGGATTGAATTGCTATCCTATCCTAGAATGTGCCCCAAACTAGGTGGAATTATTTGGTCATGTAGATCAGTTTCATGATTTCATCCATGTTTTAACTAAAAAATGCATACATTGCTGCAAGCTGAAAATATGAATACTTTTAGTCTGATTTACCTGGATCAGATGCACACGCAATTTCCCTATTTTGCTCCACGTCAAGTATTCAGAAAATGTTTGTAATCTGAGCCAACCAGCAGTATTGTTTCCTTCAACTTCCACAGCACTTGAAGCACTAATTTCCTGTAGCATAAGCAGAATAACTGGACCTGTTAGATATGATAAATGGATACTGATCATGCTGAGACAGAAAAAATGATTCGCAACTTTGAAACTTTAGTCAAAGATCAAATTGTCAATTTGTTTTGTATAAGGTAATATGAAAACAAAAGAGTGAAAAGTTTGAGTGCCTCGTAGCTTAATCTGAATGTTGAAAAGAAATACATTATGATGTTTAGCTCCTTGAATGATTGCTAGCTTTAATTTAGCATACCACTGAGATGCATGCAACAGGTATGACTTCATCGTCTTCCAGAACATCAATTGTTATATCTACAAAAATAGTTGCACCAATATCTTGGTAGGTCACTTGTATAACTTGTGGAGAAGATATAGAGATATTAAGCTGCATGTCATCATTTGGATATCGCTTGTATAATTGGGGAACTATGAATCTCCATTCAGCAGTGTTCAAAATGTTCTGATCAGGCAGTTCATCAATAATCAATTTTCTTTTACCTGCCTGAGAACAAGAACAATATAAACTGCTAAACTAAATTTCAATCTATCATAAATTCATAATGTAAAAGCATCCAACATAAATGCTTGAAGTGTGAACAGTTAACTGAAGCCATTCAATTAGTCTATAAAATATAATCAGCATTATTATGTCTTTTTAAAAAAATAATAAGCTATTGTGATGCATCTTAGCAATCTAAGGTCTATTTAAGCTTAAACAGTAATCCTTCTGTCCCAAATTCAGTGAGAGTCCAACAGCATCAGAACTCCCAACCTTCATTAAAGAAGGCACATTGTTGATATGCATACCTAAGTGATGCAAACTGTAGAAAGACAATGCTTTGGTCCCGCCAAAACTCTCCATTTCTTGGTTTCATATAATTATCAAATTGTTTCTTCTGAAATATTTTGATGATGTCAGAGCCTAAAGAGATACAAATTTATCAGCAATCCTAGCTTAGATCCTATGCAACAGGTTATAACAAGCTACTATACATCACAGATAGATTGGACTAAGGCATGCAAAGTAAGAAATAAAAATTTCAGAAACTTACATTGTAGTAAACTAGGAAAGCAGATTTGAACACATTTTCATGTATCGAAACCTTTAACATCTTTTGTAAACCACCACAGGCAGCAGAAATCTTCACTCCTTTCTGGTAACCCCGAGGTACTAAAACTTCATTTTTCCCTGTGAATAAACCATTAATTGCAATTGAAATAAGAGGAATTACTCAACACAGGATTTCCAACAAAAGAAACATTTAGTGCAGCGGTTTTGTCTAGTGAGATCTTCTCTGGAAGAGATTGCAATAAATTATCAATATTCACAATCCCTTCTTTTATTTTCTCCGAAATGCCCTCTTCAACGGCAGATGCTATATCCCCTTCAAAAGCATCTACTAGCCTGAAACAAACATAAAGAAGTCAATAGCATAATATCTACATCAAAGTTATATAGAACCATAATGTTAGCCAAGTTCGAATTAATCTTTGTTCCTGAGGAAACAGTACCTCATTTATTGTTTACTTGTAGTTTTGCTACTGGAATCTGGAATAAGTGTTATGTCTGGTGGGGGATTCATAATGTGATCCATACGGACCCAAAAATGCATCTCCTGCAGCATAATTGTGATTGGTTGGGGAAGCAAGCTAATGAAAGATGGAGAGTGGTGTGGTTTGCGATTGTATGGTCACTTTGGCTACACAGAAATGAAATTGTCTTTAATAAGGGAAGTGTTAATGGTGGCAATCTTTTGGAGCTGATCAAATTCAAGTCATGGTTGCTGATGACCTGTAAAATAAAGAATTTCAAATATTATTTCTACGAGTGGTCAATACCCCAGTATACTGTCTGAGAGGAAAGTAATCTTTTCAAAATGAATGCAGAGAGGAGTTGTACAAAGTAGAATGATAAGAGATGGAAATTTGTACGCTGGGAGACATAGTCTGAACCGGTTTTTTTGCACACCCCTACTAAGTGTTACAGGTATAATTCTCCGGGTCTGATATGGATTGCAATTATGTTATCTGATATGCAAATCATAGTGAAGTTTGAAGTTTAACATTTTTTTGTTTGGTGTTGGAGTTGTGTGCCGGTATATTAAATTAAAAGAAGTCTTCCAATGAGATAACATATGCAGGGTAGTGCTGTTGGAGTATATCACGAGAAGGGAACAAGTAGGGGGAATGTTGGATAAAAAATACAAGGAAAGATTACATGTGGGGGAACTCATTTTTGGCGTTACATGGCATGAATCATTGTTAACACTTGGCATACTCTTTTTTCACTTTTACTGATACTGTAAAGTGGGATCTGAGGTATTTTGATGGGATAGTTTGGATAATTATATTCTCTGGATTTTTCATTCTGTAAAAGGGGTAAGGTATCTTGTACCCTCTTTAATATACTTATTTTTCTTGGCCGGTAAAGAAAATGTTAGCCAAGTTCATAATATCATGAAAAGAAAATGATTGTGCTATCAATTAACAGATATTTGAAAAGGAAAACCACTTTAATATTATTACTCACCAAGAGTCCTTACACCAAATATAAAAACATCAAATAGAAAAACTAGTGTATGAATTTCTTAACTTTATGTTAAGAACTATCATATTCGTGTCTTCATGAAATCAAGGACAGACCAGGCAATAAAGTTGAGCGGATGCACTTATTCATTAATCCAAGTTCAGCACATTCAAGAGGCGACGAGACATAAAACTTTACACTTGGCTAACTGATCCTAAAAGAATGGAAGCAAGAATTCTGGAATCTCTAGGTAAACACTGATTCATGCTTTATTGCTTTTTCCTTTTCCCTTCTAATGGGGTGGGAGTATAATGGAAGTTTCTATATGCTAACCTCATGTTAAGACTAAGAGTCACACTTTATCAGTAAAATTATGAAAGTAAGTCAGGAACCTCATAGGGATTACTATATCACAAAAAAAAATATAACAAAAAATTTAACGATAAACAATAAGCTAGGGATCATCTTTAGCCGTCTTATACTCTTATATAATCTCCTGCTGAATCCGGACACCAAAATAAAAAGAGTAGTTTAATTACCCATTTAATCTTTATAGTTTCCAAGCATATCTATTTTAGTCCAAATAGTTAATAAGTAGATATTTTTGTCCCTAAAGTTTAATAAGTGAATTTTTTTAATCCTTGAAGTTAAAATGTAAGCTTAATAAAAATAAGTCACTGTTCAGTTTTAGAAAATGTTATTTTACAAATTTTTTCATTTTTAATTACAAAAATGTCCCATTATTTCCACGTTACTTTTTGAAAAAAACTGCAAACTTAACTAGACAATTGACATAGAAAACGGAAAGAGAAAATATTATTCTCAAACCCAATGACCCTTGTTTATATGATAAAATAAATCTAAACAAGCTTCACAAAAGCTCTTCCAAATGACATGATCTGGAGACTGGAGTTTTATGTTAGGAAAAAACCATTACCTTAACTTCTTTATGATTTCCATTTTAGCTACAACATTTACAAAGATCAAGAAAAAAATTATAGATACTCTTCATTCCACCATTTGCAATCTTACAATAAACTCAACTTATATGAACAAGATAATGAGGTTTGAAATTGAACTCGACAGTGCACAGCAATCAAAACACTTTCTAACAAGTCCCATGATCTTTATTGTTATGGCTCCCTGAATCACTTGTTACACATAAGTTTGAAATTGGCCAAGTTTTACTAAGTTGACTCAATTCCAATTGCAAGATGATGCAAAAGGCCATTCCAACATTCTTCTTTATAGATTCCCTAGGAGTCTAGGACTTTTTATCAACAAATGTTAATCGTTAGTTTGTTAGTTTTTTTTGTTAGCAGAGATATCGAACCTATGATATTTTCCTTCTTTCTTAACCAGCAAGTCAACCATATATCTCTGATCAATTTATTATTTGTTTATGACAAAATAACCTACTTCAGAAAATATTTGTTATTTGTTTAACAGAGTCAAATCTTCTGAAACTTAAATTCAACCATGTAAACTACAATTCAGCAAAACTCTACAACTGCAGCCACAGAAAAAAGACCAAAGGATATAGTATAAAGTATAAGCATGAGTCATGAAATTCTAGTTTTGTACCTTCACTGAAGCATTCCCACTATCTTAAATTCCAAATGGGATTAACCAAGAGCTGAACAGTGTACCTCCACCTCATACTCAAATTAGCATGGCACCTGAAACAACAAGAACAATACCACCACTCTCCCCAGTCTTAACAGATGAAGAATTGACTTGAACATCCTTGATTGTGATGTCAGAAAGAACCACTTTAGCATTAATTTCCAACCAGAGGGACTTGGACAAAATTCTCAATCTCTGGTAGCTGTAGCATCACAATGGAGGCAATACCTTTCTCTATCAACAACTCCTTGGCATATTCAAGGCCCTTGTCAGATATGACCCCAGAGATGGAACTCTCTTCAAGGGGTTGCACATAGCAACAAGCTGAAACCAACAGAAGGGATAGCAGAGAGAAAACAATAGTGAGTGCCATGGATTTTTGGATGGAACCTTATGAGAGGGATAGAGTTAGCAATAGCATCAACTTAGCAGAAACAAAGAAAATTTGCTTTGGTAGTAAGAGCATGATGGTTTTGTGATGTTCATGATGTGAAAGATGAAAAATTAGAGACATCCATGTGATGAAAAAACAAGAAGGTTAAGAAAGGGTTTCTTAATATGGTTGTTTTGTTGAAACTGGTATTGGAGTTTGGCGTTTGAAATCAAGGACTAGCAGCCTATCAAGCACCGACACCGACACGACACGACACGGATGCAGACACGTAGACACCTATAATGTCCAAAATATAGAATGTAGTATGAGTGTCGTGTCGGTGTTAGACACTGACACACGACACGGACGCATGTTGGACACCGGACTCGGCAAGAGACTGAAGTGTCTGTAAAAGGAAACATGCGTAGCAGGAACTGGTAGTGGTAGGTACGTGTGTTGTTGAGTTAGAGTTACCATGTGTATCATCGACCAATAATTATTAGTTAGCTATTACTATCATACTATGTTAGCTCGAGAACCACGCAAGTTGTAGTGTTACGTTTCAGTATATTCTGACACTTGAAAATGCATCATTCACATTCTAAACCAGATTCTTATGAGGCTAATTTTATCTTTTCATTCACGTTTCATTTTTCAAGAGTCATTTTTTTTTACGGAAAATTTTCAAGAGTCATTAGTCAATAGTTTCTTCGGAAGGTATAAATTCAAGAATTTAATTAGAATATATGTTTTGTTTAGTTGTTCACGTTATTTGCTTAATTATGACTTGTGCCTCAAATTCGTGATCTATTGTCACTTTATTCTCTAGAATTTACGAAATTAAAAAAAAAGACTCCTAAACTATAATTTTGTCCCTCCTTTTTGTTTAAATTAAATTTACATTTAACATGTTACTTAAGTCATAATATTAACATTTATGTAACATTTATTTACAAAATACATTGTTGACTGCATGCATGCAAAGAAATACGTGAATAATGAGTTTGGAGATATTTTGTAAAGATAGTCTTACATCCTTTCAAACTTTAATGTTCATTTTGTTTGCCAACAAACAAATCTAGTCATCAATTGCTTAGCAGTGAAGTATAGATTTTATGTTAATTCGCATGGTTATGATTCACATTCTAAATTGTATTATTTCACTTTTGTTGAATGATATAGTATGAATTTTTTCAGTCAAAAATAAAATAAATTTATTTACAAGAATTGGAGAAAAGACTAATAGATATTAATTAATTAGGTAAAAAAATAATTAAGTAAAAATAGTGAGATAATAAATTTCAATAATTTTGAGGATAATTTTAAAAAAATAATATAAATTATTATTAAATTCAATGTTATTAACTAAACTAATCAATTTTGTTAAAAAATCTGAATTAGCTAAAAGAATTTTATATTTTAGGAGGAAAGTATCAGTTAATTTTTGGGCAATATTGTCCGATCTTGATATCATTCCACGACATAACACATGTTAATTGCATAGATTTCTTTAATAATTTCAAACATTATAGTATAACTTAGAATATCTTATTTAAATTTTAAAATATTTATATGTGGATAAGCTACTTCCTAATTATATAATTAGAAGTGGTTCAGTTGACTCAAATAACAATTATTTATTTATTTATAATGATAAAATAACAATTAGTTAACAAATGAAATTGATACCGCGAAGGATGAGATTAATCCTTAATCGCTACCACTATATAAAAACTCGTAAATACAACTCTCACTTTTGCAACTGTTTACAACAATAATAAGTTAATAACTCGCGTAGCGCAAGGAACAGCATAAACGACGCTGCGCTGAACAACGACGGTGTCAGACAAACGGTGCCGGTTGGTGGGGCCGCCACGCTATTACGCCTAATCGTATCCATCACCCTCATCAAAACCCCTCCTTTCTCTTAATTTAGAAACCCTAATTCAGAAGATAAAAGTTACTTTCTCCAGAATTAGCGCGTAAGGTTCCATTCAATTCCCCTTTGCGATCTTATTCCCTTTCGTGTTTTTTTTTTAATTGGTTTCAGTTTTTCCATCTGAATTGTAAGTCTGGACTGAATTTGCTGGTTGAGCTTTAGTTCTTCGGAATTACGCGTTTTTCGTTCCTGATTTTGATGTTTTCTTTCTGTGATTGTTGTTTTCTGAGAATTGTGTATTTTGTTGTTAAACGTGATTGATTTTCTGGGCATCGCATGATGGGTGGGAACTTCGTAATTTTCTATTGTCTTCCCTATGGGATCATGGTGAGCTTAAAAGGACATCTTTGTGTCATGCCTTTCACAGCAATTGTTGTGTAGATTTGAAATTTTGGATAGAAGAATATGTTTACTGGGTTAAGAGGTCAATATATTAGTGAAGATTAATTTTGGGTAAGAAATATGTTGATGCTGGTGTTGGCTCAATGGTTGGTAGTTAAGGGTGGGTGATGGCAGTTGTGGACCCAGGATTGCTTACGCCTTTATAAGTTATATATTATTTATATCTATAGTCGGTGTAGGATCTCAACACACCCCCTTTCACCCAAGATTGGACATCTGGAGCATGGAGAATCTAGGACTGATTTTTCTTTTTTGCATTGAGAAAACTGCAGGACCAGGTAGTTGTTTTGGACAATTTAGGGTGACTCAATATCGGATCTATGATAAGCTTTGATATCATCTTGAATTTCCAGTCTAACTCAATTCCAAAAGTTATTACATGAGAAGAGGATTGCCTAATCCTTTATAAGCTCTATTTTAGCCACATTTGCAATTGATGTGAGATCTCAGCACATCCCCTCGCACCCAGGATTGGATATCTGGGGTGTAGGGATTCTAGAATTGATTTCTTTTTATATTGCACTGGGAAAGTGGCGGGACCAGATATTGTTTTTTTTTTGGACAGTTGAGTGTGACCCAATATCGGATCAATGATGTGCTCTAATACCATCTTGATGGGTTAGGCCTAAATCCCAAAATCTAGATCATGAAATGTGGGTTGCCCAAACCTTTATAAGCTCTATTTTAGCCATATCTACAGTTGATATGAGATCTCAACGCACCCCTTCACGCCCAAGATTGGACAGTTGAGGGTGGTGCAATATCAAATCTATGATAAGCTCTGGGTTTTCTTCCCTCTATGTGGGTGACTGCTCTACTCTTTATCAGATAAACAAAACAAGAGGGGTCCTCTCATCTTTTGTAATTTTCCTTTCAATAAATTTCTTTAACCCCAAAAAAATAAAAAGTATAACTTCTCAGTTCTGAGTCTATATAGATCAATGTTGTTCACACAGATTCTGATTCTTCTTCAAACTATTAGCTGATCATATAGTTTCTTCTATTGATTGGGAAATCCTTTTTCATTTTAAAATATGTTAAGGAACATAGTTGGGGGCAAAGCTGCAATAAATGTTTTTTGACATAAAGCAAAAGGGATGTTAGGTTCAGCTGATAATTAGCGATCCTTTAAGTTTTGCTGCATTTGAATATGAGACCGTGTGGTTCATTTGTAGAGGTAGCTTTAATATCTCTCTCACTTGTTCTCTTTTGTTGGAAGGCTGATAATATAACACCTTATTAGGGAAGGATGGAGTATATTCATGAAGTTCAGTGTAAACATGGCCTAAATTTATCTTCACTGTAGCCTCTGCGAGGTTAACAATAGCGGTTGGCAGAAGACGGAAATTCTGCCATGTAAACATGTCATTGTGGCCTATGGTGCTGCCATAGTTGACCCTCCTTCCCAAATTGCCTATGGCAGAGGGGTCGAAAAATGCCACCTTATAGCATTATGGTGGCACTATAATGGTTATTGAATAATAACATTGGGCCAATGCTGTATGTTCAAGTCAAAGTGGGCAAATGGATGTAATAATGTAAAAATACTCGTGTCTTAATTTTTCAATATCTTAAATATCATAATATTTGATTGCATTATCATATGCCTGTGAGTGCTTGTTTTGAGACATCGGAGTTGGTAGCAAGCTGTGGAATGTTAAATTATCATAAGTGGGAATCTTTGTGTCATAGCTACTTATATGAAATCTTGGTTTTATGAGTTTCTCTAACCTGGTAAATTTTATCTCATGTTAATCACATGGACTGAAAAGTTCTCTATCTTGTTGGGCACACTTGAAGATTTCTCAATTTACTGTATTATTGATTGTGGAATCTTTTATTACTTGTTTTGTTTATGCTATCCATCAATGCCAAATCTATTAAATAGAACTTCATTAATTATTTCTTCTATAAAACGAGTAAATGTCCATACCTTGGTTCTCATATTGTTTTTCATTCTTTTTCCTCTTATTTCAGGCTAATGGCATCTTCAGACTCATGGATGAAGGAATATAATGAAGCTGTGAAACTTGCTGATGATATCAATGGCATGATTTCTGAACGTAGTTCGTTTCCTGCATCTGGACCAGAAACCCAGCGACATGCTTCTGCTATAAGAAGGAAGATCACGATATTAGGGACCAGACTTGATAGCTTGCAATCTCTGTTGTCAAAGGTCCCTGCAAAGTGAGTGTTCAGTTCTTTCCTATGCTGATTAAGAAAAGTTCATGCTATTACCGCAGAGCATAGAGGACCTGGAATACTATGGCTTTTAGTCATCTATTCTTTTCGTTTTGAAATAAATGTCTTGAAACCTCCTAATCTGGACTATCTCTTTCATATGAAGTTGCATGATTCTTATTTTAAGTGTTTCTTTGTCAATGATGCACAGAACTGAGAAGGAGATGAATCGTCGAAAGGACATGCTTGCAAATTTGAGGACAAAAGTTAACCAAATGGCTTCAACATTGAACATGTCTAACTTTGCAAATAGGGATAGTTTGCTAGGGCCAGAAATAAAATCAGATGCAATGAGCAGAACTGTTGGCCTGGACAACAGTGGACTAGTTGGTCTTCAACGGCAAATTATGAAAGGTCTTTAATCTGAATTGTTTGAAATTGAAAAATATTACCTGTAGTCTGCTGTTTGGATCTAAATTTGGAAATGTGCTATTCAAGCAGAGCAAGACGATGGCCTTGAGAAATTGGAGGAGACTGTAATCAGTACTAAACATATTGCATTGGCTGTGAATGAAGAGCTGAATCTACATACCAGACTCATTGTATGTCCCCCCCACATGTTAATTTTCTTTGCTACTTTTACTGTCCATTTTATTCTCTCATTTCTGAAATTTAATCATTTCTCTTCTTTTGTTAGGATGACTTGGACCAACATGTAGATGTTACAGATTCTCGGCTGAGGGTAACACTCTTACCATAACTTCCTTAGTTCCTTATTGGGATCATATCTCTTGTTTTCAAACATAAGTTAAATTTTATGAGATGGAGGAGTTTACAATATGCTCAATCTGGTGAAATCATGCGATATCCTCTTGAATTTAATATTCTTAACCTTTTCAGTTATTAAATTCCTTAATTCTGATATTAATTAAGATTTTTGAGACTGAACCAATGTAACCTCTAAAAAATGTACATAAATTCTTTGGTTAGTCTTTGTTGTGGCACAGTTTACAGATAAAAATATACTCCATTATTATATGCTTAGTCAAATATGGACCTGTGGGGATTTCTGCTCATAATATTTCATTCATTTTTATCAGGAGATAATGTGTTTTATATAACAATAGTAAATTTACTGCAAATGTATACATTTCCTTTGTTTAGGGTAATTTATGTTTGACATATAAAGAAAAATTATATGAAAATAAATGAATGATATTTGTATTGTGAATGCCCTTGCAAGAGGTATACCTATTTCTGGTGTATTTTTTTTCTTAAAGCAAGATGTTAATTTTTCCCCATGTTTAACTCTTGAATTGAGATATTGTAGAAGTAGCTTGCAACTTACCTTTTGTGTTTCTGATGTGAAAACAGAGAGTGCAGAAGAACTTGGCAGTGTTAAACAAACGTACCAAGGGTGGTTGCTCCTGCTTGTGCATGCTTTTATCAGTGATTGGTATAGTGGGTTTGGTGGTTGTCATATGGCTGTTGGTCAAATATTTGTAAAGATAAAAAATACCCAACTCGTGAAGTTTCTCTTTTTTTCATGTTTCTGAATGTGCATTGAAACATGATAACGTGTTTCTTTGTTTTTTCTTGGTGCTTTGGCAGTGGCATGGAATTTATTAAGGTATTGAAAGGCTTTTTTATGTAATTGTCAGATTTCAAATGTTGATACCCTTGAGTGTTGTTCTCTTTGTAAAAATCAGTAAAATTGAGGTGACTTCCATTTATGTATTCCAGAAGCTGCAATTTCGTTTGCGTGGGTGGGAAGAGAAATAATATTTTATGTATTCCGGAAGCTGCAAGTTCGTTTTTCTTTTTGTTTCAGAACCTCTGATAAAATGCTGAGGTTCTTGAATATGCATCTATTCGAAGGTTATGGAGTAATTTCTAATTACAAATTATGAAAACTACTCCATAATTTCGAATAGGATGTATTTCAAGGTGGTTTCTCTTGTGCGTGACCTTCATAGGTCCTGCACCGTGAGAAACAAACACACCTCCTACAACCACGGCCGATTCCTCTATCACACCCTCCGGCTACTGTGCAATTGCAGGGATCCCTTTCATGTTCTTTGACACACCCCCTCGTTAATTTCACACGTGCTAGAAAACAGAAAATATAACAAAACAATGTGTCTATGACCAGATTTGGAGATGAAATAGTTTTGTCTTTCAATGACATGACTTCGTTGGTTCCAGGAGGGGAAGAAGGAGTCAACATGATACTTTTTGCATTTGGTGCACCCTCACATATTTGACCTTTCATTTTAATCGCACAGCTCAAAAAAATTTTTCATTGTGCAGGACCTATGAAGGTCATGCATAGTAAAAGTAGGGGTGAAAATAGGTCAGGCCGGTTTACAGGAGTCTATACATAAAGTCTAACCTGAATTGACCTATTTACTTAAAATGTTAGGTTTAGGCTTTTTTAAAAGCCTATTAAATTAAATAGATCAGGCTTAGACTTATTAAACAGCCTTATAAGTCTGATAGACCGACTTATATATATATATATATATATATATATACTTATATTATTTTTTGGGTATCAATATATAATATTATTTTTTGGATACAATTAATTTTTTTTAAACTATCAAACTTTGATTACACATTCCTGTTCCATAACTTTCATGTAAGACTTTGATTACAATTTAGGTGTGAGTCATGTGTCTTTTATATTCCTCAGACTTTCCTTTTTTTTTTTTAACTTTCCTATCCTATTCCATAAAATATTAAAAATTTATTGTGAATTATTGTGAAGAAGGCTTTTAAAGAGGCTATTAGGTCAGACCAAGCTTTTAAAGAGGTCAGACCGAGTCAAAATAAAAGCCTTTGATAGATTATAAGTCAGACTCAGGTCTCAAAGATTCATCGTAGGCTAGGCACCTTTCAAACCTGACCTGGCCTGGTCTATTCTCACCCCTAACTAGAAGCCACCTATACCTTAATTTGTATTTATGGTATACTCACTCAAAATAGATATATCTCTTGTAAGGGCACCAACAATACTAAAAAGAAATTCCTCTCTTCTTATTTCTCTCCAACTCCAAGTGAGTATACCATTGAAGCTCACATAAGGATATATTAATTATGTTCCAGTTACATATTTAGTAAACTTTTTCTTCATGAAAAGTAACAAAAGAAAAATGCTATATTGGAATTAAGAAAGAAATTAGAGAACATAAAATAATAAAGCTTAAATGGAATTTTGTTCTCTATATTTGACTAAATTCACAATCCTCTTATTTTTGAAAGAGACATTAATATTTAGTCCTTCATTATTTTACTAAAAGCAAAAATTATGATAAAATGAGTGAAAAAGAACATATTTTATCCTTTATTTATTAATAATAACAAAATGAGTGAGATATGTTTAAACTTTAAAAAAACTTAAAAATTACGTTTCATACAAGCATTTTTTTTAAGATGTAGACAATGATTTGCTTTAAAAAAGACAGGAGAAAATTGCTTATTTTAAACAAAAACAGTTTAGAATTAAACAAACACATTAAAAAAATTAATACTGTTTATTTTATTGAAAAAATATATTTTATTTATTTATAAAAATAAGCTTAATTAAACCGACAATTCCTCAATAAAAAAAAAACAACACTCAAGGATAAAACTCAATTATTTAAGATTTTTATTTTTAGTGACGGTCTTGTTCCTCAAACTATTTTTCTGTTTTTTCAAATTTTTTCATTAAATGATGATATGTCAGCGGGTTTGTGGCGTTTCTTTTTGAGTGAGGAAGCGGTGCCTTTCGCATGGTGATGGTGCCGATGGCGGCACCGACCTTTCGTCATTGACGAGGTGGAGGGCATCGGTGGCCTTCTAAGTTCTGTTCTTTAGATTCTCACAAAACCCACATTAGGGAGGGGGTTGTGAAAAGGGGAATTAGGGATTTGTGGTAGAGTATGGTGGTGGTTCTAGAGATGAAACTTTTTCAGGGATGAAGATCATTCTATCGCTATTTTATCTACTTCATAAAGAGTTAGAAAGTGGAGTTTTTGCTTTCTGAATCAAGGTTGATGATATTTAGAGTTACGAACTTAGGATCTTACTTTTTGTGCCTTTTGCTTTTTATTTGGATGGGTCCCAAATAATTTTCTGACGGCTATTAGCTGCTAGGATAAATTAACCACCACCAAACAATTAAAATAATTAAATATTATCTCCCCCATCAGTATTTAAAGAAGAGATATTTGACACTAAAGAATAAAATAGTTTGTGAATCAAGATCCCTCAATGGAGGGACTAAAAATAAATTTTTTTAAAGGACTCAACATATTTTATGTTATTCTAGAGCAAGTTTTGTGAAAAAAAATGCAAGATTTAGTTAGGTTAATAAAAATAACATTAATATTTCTACCTTAATTCAAACCCTTCTTCAGCTTCTGCAAATTGTTTTGTTTTTGTTTTTGCCATCACCATTCTCCGTTAACCTAAAGCCACCTTCGTCGATCGGTGAAAGAGCAATTGATGTTCGATTGAAATCAAAAATGAGTTTCGTGCCAAAGGAGACAATCGAAGTCATCGCACAGAGCATCGGCATCACCAACTTGTCCCCCGATGTTGCCCTCGCTCTCGCTCCCGATCTCGAATATCGCATTCGCGAAATCATGCAGGTACCCCCATCACATTATTCTCGCACCCTTTTGCGCAATTTTGAATTTTTCGCGGGTAATTCGACACCTCCTTTGTTGTGGGTTTTCGTTGCAATGCAATCACCCAGTTCGGTTCATGTGCAAACGATGAAACCCACTTTCAATATTACGTGAAAAAAAAATTATATTTGAGGGGAAAGAATGAAATCCGTTAATGGGGTGGTTGGAATATTTGAGCATGTTAAAAGGGTTGTGGCGGTTTGTAGGCTTTGATATTGTAATTGTTGTTGCTTTGTTGGTGTTATTACTACTGCTTGAGTGTGGCTGATGGAGATATGGGTTTGTTGTTTATTTTGAATTAAACAGGAATCGGTAAAATGCATGCGCCATTCAATGAGAACTTTTCTTACTACAGAGGATGTGGATACTGCACTTGCATTGAGAAATTTGGAGGTGACTTGCTTTGCTATTGGAATTAGGTTATGTGTTGTGTTTTTAAAACTTTGTAAACATTTTTTTCCTCAAACTAAAAGGTTTAGGCTTGGTTAGTGTATCTATGAAAAAGTGCTGATTTTTCGTTGAGACGATGGCAAATTGACAATGGCATGTCTCTTGAGTATAGTCTTATGAGAGAGGGTCATTGTAGAAGTAGAATGCCACATTCATATGAAAATATTGCTTTGAAACATTTAAGATGGCAAACACTTCTCTATCTGAATTGTGTTTCATGTGCACTGCGAAATGTTTATCACCAAGTCCCGTCTGCCCCCAGCTTCTTAAAATTTTTATCTTCGATATTTGTTGTTGTTTTCTTTTTGCTTATATTTTTATTTATGTATCAGCCAATATATGGGTCCACCTCTAATGATCCTCCGCAGTTCAAAAGAGCTGCTGGACACAAGGATTTGTTCTACATTGATGACAAAGACGTGGATATCAAAGATGTAAGATTTCTAGGTACATCAAGATTGCTATTCTATTGAAAAGTAGTTGAATTGCTTCTTGATATGGTGTTCTCACATTTTTCTTGATTTGTATAGATCATTGAAGCTCCTTTACCAAAAGCACCCCTTGATACATCAATTACTAGCCACTGGTTGGCTATTGAAGGTGTGCAACCTGCAATTCCTGAAAATGCTCCAGTTGAAGGTATTTTTACAGATTTAAGTGCAATAAAACTGAACTTCCTTAGTAGTAGTGCTCTGAGTTTCTACCAATCTCATTTTTTGTATGATATTATGGTCAACTTCTGTCCATCAAGCCAACTTGCTATAACATTGAAGTTTATAACCTTAAGTGATCTGCTACACTCAATTTTGTATATTATCATCTGCACAATTTCACTCTTTTTCCCCCCCTTTTCTTTCCACCTAGAAGCTTGATTTTCCTGACATTGACATATTTGCTTGCCCTATGTTACTTGCAGCTCCCTCCGAGATAAGAAAATCTGAATATAAGGAAGATGGGCTTCCTGTTGATGTTAAATTACCTGTTAAACATTTAATAACAAGGGAGCTTCAGGTATACTCATTTGGTATGTCTTTCTATTTTTTTTAAGAAATTCCATATATTTTTTTATCAACTTAATGATCTTTATTTCTTCTACAGCTTTACTATGAGAAAATAACTGACCTAACTTTAAATAAGCCTGGATCCATTCCTTTTAGAAGAGCATTGGTTAGCTTGGCAACAGACTCGGGACTCCATCCCTTAGTTCCTTATTTCACATTTTTTGTTGCTGATGAGGTATTGACAAGTTTATATCAATGATGTTTTTGGTTAAACTTCTTAATTTAGTGTTTGAAATAGTGTAAAAGTACTGATTCTTATCCATTTTCCCTTGTCATATCAGGTGGCACAGAATTTAAATAATTTAGCTGTTTTATTTGCCTTGATGCGCCTTGTGCGGAGCCTTTTGCAAAATTCTCAGATACACATAGAACTTTATGTAAGTATGATGCCATTGTAAATGTTTTCGCATCTATATATAATCAACTTCAGATGATAATTGTCATCTATGACAACTCTCATGAGGTTGTGAGGTTGATCTCTGATATGTGGTTCTGTAAATGAACACAATAACTTTGTGCCAGTTTTGGATATGTTTGGGTTACTGAAGCCAAGACTTAGAGCAGTTATACCTTACTGAAACTTGAGTTTTTACTTCAGTAATATGACTTGTGAGTTTCGGTTTTTGTCTAATATCTTCTTATAATTTGCAGTTACATCAATTGATGCCACCTATCATTACTTGCATTGTTGCAAAAAGGATAGGAAACAGACTATCTGATGATCACTGGGAGCTTCGGAACTTCAGTGCTAATCTTGTTGCTTCAATATGCCAAAGGTGTGGACCTTCTTTCTATTGAATAAGAGTATAAATTACCATGGCAGATATCATTTGATTATGTTGTTAACTGTTGCAGCATGTACATTTTTATCATTCTTTCCATTTTTTATGTACAGATGTAATTAGGAGATTTATTTCCTCCCATTATTTGTAATTAGGACAGATTTTCCTTATTTCTTGTAATCGGGTCAGGTTTGTTGCCCATAAGTCCTAGGATAACATTAATTCCCTAGCCTGTATATATATTGTAACCAACATTGTACATTGGAAAATAATATTTAGATTTTGCTCATATTTCAAGTTTAAGTGTTTAACTTGATAATTCTCAGCCCTTGTGATTCTTTTAGATGGGCAACCGGTGCACATTTCTACTATTGTATGGTACCAAAAAGAGCAATGAGAAGGTCAAGGTCTGCTTGATGAGACTTCAATTGCTGATGAGCAATAGGGTTTCATACTTCATTCTAAAATCTAAATGTTAATTGTGGTTGTTGGGGCTGTTACATGTGTCATTCAGATGGAATACTATATATATAGATGATTTTGATACTTTATGGTTTAACTGCATGGTTTGAGTAACGTTCTGTAGAACTGTAGATGATATGAAGGATTTCTTGATATGCATACCAAAAGTTTTCTTAAGATTGCACATACTTTAGTTTGATAAGGACAATTTTTTTCCTTACATCTTTTGACATTGCATTGCTTGTGACTATATTAGTATATTAAAATAATTACTATAGAATACTGGGCTTGTGATGACCTTTGTAATTTCATAGTATACTCATGGAATGGCAAGTTCTGATTTTATCATTTATATTTTTTGGGTTTTTATGTTCCTAGTCTTTGGAATTCTACAGATTTGGGCATATTTATCACAATCTGCAGCCACGTGTGACAAAGACATTTCTTCATTCTTTCTTGGACCCTACAAAAGCTTTGCCTCAACACTATGGTGCAATTAAAGGGATAGAAGCTCTCGGATCAAGACTGGTATGTTTTGACCACCGTGTTTTAATTTCAGGCCAGTAGATTGTTCGATGGCTTCTGGTTGTTAAATTGGTTTCATATTAATTATTTGATGATCTCTTGCGGATAATAACTAATGGAGACAGCTCTACTTTTCCCTTTTAGATTATATATGATTATTTTTTATAAACTATTCTTTACCATCTGTTTAGTTCTCATGGATAATAATAATGAAGAATTATTACTTTTTTTTATATGATGTTTCTTAAATATTTGCAACTGTTTTTAATGCATGTCTTTGTATGGGGTTCACAGGTCACTTTTATGCTTTGTGATTTAGAACCTCTAGTTGTATTGGTGTCAACTAATGTGTATGTTCCTTCACTTTGAGTAGATTCGCTTGCTTATACTTCCAAATCTCGAGCCATATTTGCATCTTCTTGAGCCAGAAATGCAACCTGAGAAGCAAAAAAATGAAATGAAGAGGCATGAAGCTTGGCAAGTTTATGGGGCTTTGTTGGTGAGTTGTAATGTTTTAGCTGTGTTTTAATTTTGACAAATAATCTAAAAAATTGACACTGTCATCCTTCAATGTGTTGCCACATTTAATTTGACAACTCATCTCATTATATGATTTTGCAGCACGTAATTAGATGGATTTGTAAATTTTTTTTTATTGCATTCAAGTTTAATTCTTTAATTTTATAGATTACCTAGGTTTGATTATGCATAAATTGATTTTTTTCGCTGAACATCTCTTTTGCTGATTACTGAAGTCATAAACCTTTCAGGGTGCAGCAGGACAATGCGTGCATGAAAAGGTCAAAATGTTTAGCAATTTGTTCTCTCCTCCAACTCGGGTTACTTCAAGAGGCAGTGGAAAAGCTGTGATTGCGATGTCAGGTGTGGCTTTATTTTTCTACATCTGCAATTATATTGATATGTTTGAAAAGCAATACATGCCTGCTGAATGGAGTAAATGATAAATTAGTTTGTATGCATTCATTTGGGTTATAGCCATATGATTCCTCTTCTCTCTCTCCCCCCTCCTTAAAGTTAGCTTTTAGTTCTAAAACAGGAAACACAACAAAGGACAGGGTTGATGATGGAAAATATTTTCTTGTTGATAAAACACAAGCTAGTTAATGAAATGCGTTGGAAGGCTCATAAAAAAATGAAATGCGTTGGAAGGCTCATAAAAAAATGAAATGCATTGGAAGCCCTATGCAAAAAGTAATTATTTAATAACATTTGATTGTAAATAAATGTCAATATATTACTGTTTTGGAGAATACATATTACGAACCAATGAATTTTTGATATTTTTGTGCTAATATAGCATTTCCATGTAATGTTCCGTTTTGGAATAAAAAAGGAGAGAAAAAGAGTTTCATGGTCAATAAAGAATTCTATAAATTATAAGAGGGTTGATTTTAAATACTAATTTTTCACTACATATTAGAATAACAAGAGTAAATATAATAGCAATGGGAATGTCAAAAATGATTTATAATGAAGACTTTGTGGAAATAAATCAAATATTTAACCTTAAATTAATTAATGACTTGATCATCAATTAGGGCAAGGGCAACTTATCCTCCCCCTAAATATACGACATTTAAAAAATTAGACATATAAAGTGCTTCAGTTGAGAGCGTGAAAGGAAATAATTTTAAACTTACTACCAAAATGGGCAGTGAAGGTTATATTTAAGTAAAACAATCTTTAACCATACATGGAAATTCAATATTGATTTCAAGTAAAATGAATTTTGACCATTCTTGCAATATTAAATGGTCAAAATTAGATCTTCTGAAACAGTAACATGATACATTTCCAATATATATATTGAAGTTGCACTGGAAGCCTGAGTTTCTGAATGTGCTTCCCCAGTTGACAAAAGCTTTCCATCAGAATGCTCTTTTAGACACATTTGTAGCAATGCAATCGTTAATTTTATCTTCTGATAATCATTCTATCTTTACCCTAATGAAGGCAAACGAAAAGCCAGCACTGACAATCTGATGCAGCAGCAGCAGCAGCTGCCTCCAATGAAGAAACTTGCAACGGATGGCCCTGGGGGTGTGGTAGCAATGAACTCCATGTTAGTTGACATGCAAGGTTCAACAGGTGGATATTCCTCCATGATGGGGGTTTCTTCAATGTCAATGGCTCGTCAAATATCCATCGACAACGTGCCGGGGAGGGAGGTTGGAGATCAACAAAGGAAGTTGTCGTCCACTCTTGCTCAGGCTTGGAAGGATGACATTGATACAGGAAATTTGGTGTCATCAGTGGTTGAATTATTTGGCGAAAGTGTGTTGCCGTTTGTTGTTTCAAACCCTGAAGCATGTATGTTTTTGTAGCACTAGTTGCACTGTGTAGGTATTTGTTTTTTGCATGTGAAAGTGCATGCAATAAGGTGGCATGTCTCATGTGACTTGCTGCAGAATATAAATTACCATAGGCTAGAATAGAAATTAACCTTGTATTTAAATTTCTTTGATATTAGTAACACGTCTGGGATTTTGTCTTTAGATTATTTATTTAGCAGTGATGATTCTATTATCTTTTCTCTATATTGCTAGTATGAGGCCAATCACATAATTATTTATTAATTAATAATTATAATTATTTGTTAATTATTAACGTGGTTGACCTGGCCCGTCTAATTTTAATGTTTTAGGGGTATGTATCTTTTCTGAAAAAGTATATATTTTTAAATGTAGAAGAAAATTGAGGGTAGGACTAAAAATTTAAAAATAATGGGACATAATTGAAAAAAAAAGAAAAAAAAAAACAATTGGGCAATTGTCCCATTGAAATAGAAAAGAGTGGGAAAGATGTGCTCAACTAGAGTTTTCACAATGTCAAAGTCTATGCTATAAAATTCTTAAAGATCTCAAAAGGAAGTATTTTTCATTAAATAGAAAATTATTTAGAATGAAGAATGCGAATAAGAAAGAGTGGGAACAACAACTGAAACTCATTTCATATTAAAGGAGATTTGTACAAAAAATTTGTTGAAAAACTTAATATAAAATCACTAACAGAGATTTAAAAATTGTGAAAAAATGGTTGAAATAGTAATATATTTGTTTTCGTTGAAATATATTCCTAATAATTGCAAATGAAATGTCACGAAGGAAAAATGGGAACAACAACTGAAACTCATTTCTATTTTTGTTTCTTATTATATTTATTGTATATCTTTAGTATTTTCTAAAAAAAAGTAAAAGTAAGAGTAAAACTAAAAATTGATATAATCAAAATTGTTTTAAATTAGATCAGATCGGATCGAATTAAAAGTTTAAACTAAATCAGTTGAATGATAAATTAACAAAATGATTAAATTAAATAATTTTTTTCTTTAAAATCTATCCATTTCAATCCACGAATAAACTTAAACACTAGGAATGAAGGAATGAAGAGGGTTTCCTACGTTGTGTTGAACAATTTCTTCGGTTGGCAATTCACAGTTATGTTTTGCTATTAGCTACAATCCGAGGTTGGAAATAGAAACAGAAGAGAAATAAAAAAAAAAGGAAAAAAATGTGATGTTTAGTTTTTTTTTAATGTTAAAAGGATTTTTCTTTTCTATAATTTATTATATTAATACCTTTTTTGGTGAACAATTAATTATATTAATACTACTTAAGTTTTCCATTAATTTTCAATACAACCAAATATTCCTAAACCACCATTAAAATAATATTTTATTACGTATAAAAAAAATGTTTTATTAATTAAACTATTTTTTTTAATTTTGCACCATTAAAATACTGTTTTATCAATTAAAAAAAACTTTAATTTTTAAAAATAAATTTTAAACGAGATATATTTTAAAAATAACTACATATTATAATTTTGTTACAAATGCAACAATTTTCTATAATACTTTTTTATATTTATATATTATTTATAGGAGTAGCTTTAAATATCTGTCATCTTTTTTTTATTTTTCGTTTCACCGGTGCATTTATTTTATCTAGAAATAAAAGATTTAATTATTTATCTATTTCCTATAGTTTTCAAGTGATTCATTAGTGCATGTTTCATTTTCAAGAAGTCTATTTGGTTATACTTCATAGTTAAAAAATTTTAATGACAAAATTTTTTTAGAAATTAAAATGTAAATTTTAAGATTAAAAAATTTACCTATTAACTATAAACATTAAAAAAATAAATTTAAAAGCTAATTGAATAATTAAAAAAATAAAACAGGATAAATAAAAAAAACTAATATGGTGTTAACGCAATAACACTTCACTTGAACTTGGCACACCACTACTATCCTTCAGTTGCTTTTCTTCCTTCATCCGTTTCCAATTCAAACGAACCTGAAAACATGAAAACTGAACTCAATTTTCATATTTCCCTAAAACCCTAAACCCCAATTTTTCACCATCAACCTTAAAACCCAGTAACACTCACTAAGTGTTTACAATGGCGATGCTTCCCCTCACAAACCCTACTCCAATTCGCCACAATGCATTGTCTTCCTCCTCTTTCGTTCAAAGAAAATGTGTCTCTCTGATCCCTAGAATCAGAACATGCGACTCCGAACCCCAGCGACGTCGTTTTGCGTCCGTGACATGCTGCTCCTTCTCGACACTCGACAGTGCTAAGATTAAGGTTGTCGGAGTTGGGGGCGGCGGGAACAATGCTGTTAACCGCATGATTGGTTGCGGATTGCACGTGAGTTTTTCCTTTCCCATTACTCAATATTTTTTTAATGTGTTATTTTTATTATTTATGAACAATGCGAGATTGTGTGATAATTTGGTGGGTTTGTTTGTTTGATTTTATGGGATATGTTTCTTTTTTGGGTAAATTGTGTATTAGGTTTCTCAATTTAGTAAAAAATGGTTTTAGTACCTACATTTTTTGTCTTTGTATTTTTTTTTTTAAATGTGATGGACTTCGTCAGGTCAAAATGAAGTATAGGCCATCGGGTCCGATGAAATTCACCAAATTTCAGAAATATGAGAACCACAGCTTTTAAAATGAGTTTAATGGTCATACACAAACAGTTTACACTGTCACCCAATCTTAAATCACTGCTGACATGACATTTAAAAGGAGGGTACATGCTAGGATTCTCTGTAGTAGATGCACCACAGGTGTAATCCTAGGCTTGGGTCCAGCTGGTCCCTAATATGAACCTCTAGGAAAGTATTTGGTACCAGCTGTGTATATCTCTATCGTTTGTATTTTCAGTACCCCCGGTACTCTGCATATAATATAATTATCTATTTTTGCTGAGAAAAAAAAAAGTTACTGTACAAGTCAATAAATTTATCTTACATGGAGTTTGTGATTGGATGATATTATCAAATTGTTTTACACTGTGAGTGCATATCCTTTTTTTCTCTTTTATAATATAGACTAAAACCAATTTTAACCAATTTTGAGGGATCTAAAACACATTTTACCCTTTTTTTTCATTTATCATAGTTACAAATTGGATTTATGCCAGTATAATGGTGAAGATGATGTACATTTTCATAAATGCTATAGTTAATTTTTGTTAATGTTGTATTCTGCTTCACTTTTTGTTTTTGTTTTTTTATAATCAGGGTGTAGAATTTTATGCTATAAATACTGATGCCCAAGCACTGTTGCATTCTTCTGCTGAGAACCCTATCAAAATTGGAGAGCTTCTGACTCGTGGATTAGGTCAGGCACTTGCATTTTATGCCTAGGTGGTTCCTTTGTGCTTGATTATGACATGCATATATGTTGCTATAGTGTGATTTGTGTGTGCCTGTGTGGTACTTAGCTTCATTCTAATGTGTCCTTTGATTCAAGTTGCTTGAGAGAGATGCAGGTACTGGAGGGAATCCGCTTTTGGGGGAACAAGCTGCTGAGGAATCAAAAGAAGCTATTGCTAATGCTCTTCAAGGCTCGGATTTAGTGTTTGTAACTGCTGGCATGGGTGGGGGAACTGGGTCTGGTGCTGCCCCCGTAGTGGCCCGAATAGCGAAAGAAGCAGGTTACTTGACTGTAGGTGTTGTCACCTATCCCTTTAGTTTCGAAGGGCGCAAAAGATCATTGCAGGCAGGTGTCATTTCTTTCCATATTTGAGAATGTGATTAGTACACTGTACAGATGCTACTAAAAGTGTACTTATGACTGCTCTATTTAGTTTGCTTAAGAAGTTGGAATTTCCTTTTTTTTTCATTGATACCACTTTGCAGTTGATCATAAATCTTGTACTATATGTATTTTGAAAATTGGTTGATGTTTATTATATTGTCTTGCTCTGAGGATACTTGGAGAGGTTAAATTAAGATGTCATTCTTCCAGGCATTGGAAGCCATTGAAAAGCTGCAGAAAAATGTGGATACACTTATAGTGATTCCAAATGACCGCCTGCTTGACATGGCTGATGAGCAGACACCTCTTCAAGATGCTTTCCGTCTAGCAGATGACGTTCTACGACAAGGAGTACAGGGAATATCAGACATCATAACAGTGAGTTGATTAACAATATTTTCAGACTTTCTATCTGGTGGTCACTATAACATGAAAAACATTAGTTGATCCCTCTAGATTGGTAGATTGTGAAGAAAAAAAAGAGGGGACATTAAAGGCTTGAATCATTCTCCATCTCCTTTCTCCCAACTCCCAAGTTATTTGAGTGTTGCTCCTCCACCATAATTGGACAATTAATGAAAAGTACATTTTGATGTCAGCTTTTGAGGATATTATTTGCTGTTGCATCTTTTTACAGATACCCGGGCTTGTAAATGTGGATTTTGCTGATGTAAAAGCTGTGATGAAAGACTCTGGAACTGCTATGCTTGGTGTGGGTGTTTCCTCCAGTAAAAACCGTGCAGAAGAAGCTGCAGAACAGGCCACTTTGGCTCCTTTAATTGGCTCATCTATTCAGTCAGCTACTGGGGTAGTGTATAACATTACTGGAGGAAAAGACATAACTCTACAGGAAGTGAACAGAGTGTCTCAGGTACCTCGGAATTTTATTGGCAGAAAGAACATTTCAGTATTCTTTTTGATCTTATGAATTTGTTGCAAACATTTGTATCCTGTTTTCAAAACTTCATAACTGTTGTAGGTTGTGACTAGTTTAGCCGACCCTTCTGCCAATATTATATTTGGCGCCGTTGTTGACGATCGCTACAATGGGGAGATTCATGTGACTATCATTGCAACTGGCTTCTCACAGTCCTTCCAGAAGATACTACTAACAGATCCTAGGGCAGCAAAGTTGCTTGACAGAGAGCCTGGGGGCCAAGAAAGCAAGGCTGCATCTCCTCCTCTCAAGTCCTCAAACTATCCTTCAACGGTTGCATCTAGAGCATCCCCACGAAAGCTCTTCTTTTAGTTGCTTACTTCTTTTTTCCTTCTTGGTTGTAGTTAATCAGCTGTGAATGTGATCTTGAAGCTTAGTTGAGATATTATTCTGATGACAGTCTCTTCTTTCGATTGTGAAGCTTGTTTTTACAAATTCTGCTTCCAAGAGTTAGCTATTTGCACGACTTTGTGAGTCAGATTGTTAGTGTAACAAACAGCTTGCTTGTAGCTCAGTAAACAGCATTTTTGTCAAAGGAATGGATATATATAAGTTACTTTCTACATGTTCTACCACCTAGAGCTAACACACTTGTGTACTTAGTGATCATTATAACCAACAAGGATTCAATGCATGGTTAGCAACAATATAACTAACAAGGAAATACGATTCCCTCGCATATATACAAGGCGGAAAAAACATAAAAATGATTTGTTGTATATTTGTACAACAGAGTGTTTTCATAGTATACTTGGGTGAAAAAAATATATGCAACAAAAACATAATTCTATTATATACTTTTAAAATGAAATTGTATTTTTGTTGGTTTGTTTGATAGGAATACTTTTGACTCATGTTCGATTTCAGTATATAATATGTTTATTTCATATAACTTTTTGAGAGAAGCATGACAAGTTCCCGAAAGGGACTTGGTATAAGAGTTTTGTGGAAAAAAAGTTTTCCTTCTATGAGACAATTGACTTGAAAATTTTGAGATTTGGAGTTAGGAGTGTGATGAAAAAAGAAGGGAGAAAAAGGGGTGGGGTGTTGTGAGAAAGGATGGTGAGGGAATAAGGGAAAGGATTGGGGGTGTAGGAGAGCGAGGAGGGTATAGGGGGACAATTTACATTTCTGGAGGTGAAAATAGCACTTTAGAGGTGAGAATAGTAACCCCCCACTACTCCTTCCAATTGGACATGAAACGTGATGTGAAGTCCAATAACTCGACTATAGTAGCCGTATTGGGGCTATGTGGGCCCAAGCCCAGTTTATTCTGAAGCAGAAAATCGACGACGCGTCTCACACTATATGCGCAAGGTGATCGATTCAGAGCACCCTGAGATCTCTGCTTCAGAGTTCAGAGGTAACAAACAAACTGCATTTTTCCAACGTTTTTTTTTTCCCTTGTATTTTCACTTTCTTTCTCTTTCCACCATTTTCTCGGCAACCAAACACCCCAATCAATCAATAAATTCATTTTTTTTTAATTCGCGGTAGGAATTCGTTTTCTCTGATCGGGATCTGGAAGGGAAGCGAATCGACATGGGTTTCTTGGTGACGACGCTGATCTTCGTAGTGATCGGAATCATCGCGTGCCTCTGCACCAGAATTTGCTGCAACAGAGGACCTTCTGCCAATCTGTACGCTCCTTCCGATTCTCTTTCGTTTTTTCCTATTTTGTGTTCTCAATGTATCGATTTTGATGCCCTAGCTATGAGAGTGGTGCGCGTGTGAGGAATTGGGGTACTCTGCACTCAATTTGAGTATAGAACAGCGTTCGTGAATAGTTTTTTGTAATATGGTTGGTTATATGAATGGATTATCTCATCATTGATTTTGGTTTAGTTCTATTATTGCAATTAGCAGGATTTTTATAGTTAGGGATTGTTTGTATAAAAATGTGTTTTGTTGTTTTCTGTTAATGTGAATCCAGCTGCTGATTTGAAGTTTTGAGAAGATTTAGGGTGATGAAATTTGATTAACATGTTAATTTTAAGGTATTTATAGTCAGACATGACTGATGGCACTTGGGAAGAATATGAAATTGGTCAGTATTTTGAAGAAAAAAATCCCTAGATGTTAATTGTTTGTCTGGCATTTCTTTGCTTGTAAAGATATAAGATGGTATAGGATTCGTTCCTTCAGCCATGTGGTGTTGCCTTGGTTATGACTGTCTGCTTGTTCAACACCTTAACTGTTATTGGTCATAGTGTGTGTTTGTTTTTCTGTTAGAAGCCGTTGAATGCCAATCCAACTTTTTGGCCTTTTCATGTTGACGCAATGGAAAGTGTGAGAACTTATAAATGCACACTTTATCAACTATTTAAAAGCAACCTATTTGTTTTATAATGCAACATATTCAGATTTATTTAGTGACTTGAGCTGGCTCTGAAGAATATATATATGCAGACTCGCATGGACTCCAATGCTTGCAAATTCCATGAATATTCATTGTTGTGTCACCAATCTTTATTGCTGTTCTCTGTCTATGTGTGTGTTATTCTTATAGACCTTTTTCTGATCTCTTCTTATTCTGGTGCAGATTTCACCTTACTTTGGTAATTACTGCAACAATTTGCTGCTGGATGATGTAAGTGTTGTTTGACGGGCATTCATCTTTTGGTGTGTATAAAGTTAAAATAGGAATTATAGAACTTGTGCATCTATGTTTCTTATTTCCTCTGATAGGAAATTTATTGATTAGAATAGAAGAAGAAATCACTAAATGATATGGCTTTTTCCCCAAGCAGATAACTCCACTCACAGGATGACATGTAGTCATGTAGGCATAATTAATGTTGAAGTTGTTTGTTTCTGTAGCTGTTGTTTCATTCTCTTAGACCTTGATACTGCCACACAAACTTTTGTGTTTATTGTCAAATTACAAAAGCAGTATAGCAGCCCTCATAAGAATAATAGTAATTGAAGCAGAATAACTAAACTCCATAAAAGTGGGGTGATTTAAGTAATTGTACCTTGCATATATAAGGCTTGATGCTTTATTCTGTTCAAAGCAGAGCATTGTGTTTTATTGGCAAAAAAAGGAGCCCGCCATGCCACAATGTTCTCTATTGCGATAATAGTAACGTAAAATTTGTACAACTTTAAATAGTTTGCAAGGATTCTCTTTACCGTTGATATAACTATTCATCGTCATTCTTTTATGCACATCCTAAATGGATGATTTTACAATAGGAAATTATAAATAATTATGTACTTGTATTTCTATACTTCACATGCATATTCCATCATTCACAAGGAGCTTGCGATAAAATCTGATGAACTCTAGTAACTGTATGTCCGAAAGGGTTTATGTTTTGTTTATTTTGGGGATGGGGGTGTGGTTTGGCCTTTATATGGAACTCTTGTGACTTCTTTTTTTTTTAATAATTCATTCCCAAGTTTTCTATCTACATATTAATAGGTCCCATCTTCAGTGATCTTTCAGTGAGCTAATTTTCATTTGTGATTGGTTTGGTTGTAATTATAGCTTGTAAATAATAAATCATGTCTTCTTTGTCATAGGCTCACTTTGATCTTTCCTCTGTTCTTTTAGGTGGGCGATTGTATATCTGGCACAGATGAAACCACTCATTGTGCCTATACTGAACGAGGGTGAATAAGTCTCTGAACAGATGTAACTCCTTGTAAGTTAGAGAATATGGATCGCAGATTGGCTGCTGGATAGAATTTAATTTTGGCTATCATGAGTTTTTCAGTATTTTTTCAGGGTGGAACTGTATTTATTTCTTGTTGGATAATGGCATTCCAGTTGGCATTTCTATTGCTACGTGGCATTTGCCGTGTTACGGATGTTGTATTTAGCACTCATTCATTTCTCATGTCCGAGGATAATGGTATCAAATATGTATTTTGGTGAAAAATAAGTTGATGAAAGAGAAGTACGTTTTGTCTAAGATTCAAAATGGGTCATGTTTGTGCAACTCTTGCTCTTGTGTACACAATTCACTTCACTACCAGCTGAATGAAATATTAATTCAATACTGACATCTATAGAACACCAATAGTTTTGGTATTCCTTGTAAATATTTAGCACAAGACAAAGAATTTTAGATTTATTGCAGAAGTCACTGGCATGACTATCGAACAAAATAAAATCAATTAGAAGCATACAGTTCCTAAAATAGCAAAGCTATGACAGTAGACAAAAAGAACTTTTATATACCAATACTAATTGAGAGAATTGGTTTCAAAATTTTCTTTTCTTGACTTAAACTGGAATCTTACCATAGAGATCTTCTGATCAAGGCATAAGTGTAACTGTAAGTGTCAGTCACACAGGATCTAATGTTCTTATTTGAATTATTCGCATGACCTTTGAGGAGATTGGCTTTTTCACTTTATAGCATAATCCGTTGCTTAACAGCAAAGAACACAGACATTTCCTCTGATTTCAGCTATCTTGTAGGATGACGACTTTGCATTTTTGTAGATTTATCTAGCACATCAAAGAGACAGAAAATGCCCATGCATATGAGGAAGAAGTGGTCGAGGGGCCACTTTTTATTAATACATTTCTATAAGAATGGTGATATCTTTTGTATCTGCTAGCTGTAAGAGAGATTTTTTTTTCAAGAAAAAAGGGGAAAAAATCTTATTTCGTTGGTTTCTATACAGAACTTTTGTTTTCATATTATAAAGAATTTGATTATCGTTAATAACAATGAGGATTGCATAACTGACATAGTCAGAGAAGGACCTTGTGTTCCTAAGCTAATTAGTAATTGTGAATAACAGTGTTGATTAGTCGTCGTTGAAAGAGGTAATGTTGTTAGTCAAGAGCAGGGTAACCCCATCGTCAAAACTCAAAAGTGATGGCATCGGATGCAACAGTTAATTCGGTTAGTGAGGTGAACAATGCTCCCAATCCTAGAAAATCTGAAGGCCCTTCCTCTACTCCGTCTCCCACCACTTCCCTTCTTCTCTCCGCCGCCACTAGCACTGCTTGTGGCGCCCTCACCGGCTCCCTTTTCGGCTACGGTCCTCTTTCTGACTTGAACCTGCATGCGCTTTATGTTTACTTTTTTGTGATGTTATCATTTCTTTTTCCTGTTTTTTTTTTCATATTCTCTTGTTTGGTATGTTAACTTTCTTAGAAGCTGTTCCAAAGGTACTTTTATTGTTGTTTTTCAATTATAATTAGAGTTTCACTTTGGTAATTCACATAATAAAGATTTTTATTAATGGTTAGAAAGTAAAACTTCTATTCTGACAGGAGAATAACACCAAACACACTTACAGAACTGCAACTGAATCTAAATTTTGTTCTTAATCAAATAGGCTACAGGGAATTTGCACTTTGGAATTGATTTTAAATGGATTTATTATAGCAACCTCTGAGAAAGTTGGAATTTGGTAGTATATGCCGTTTTGTTTATATCCTGTACGTGATCAAGACGAGATATATTGCAGTAGTGCAACCTCTCAATACCCTTATACCCAAGTTTTAATTCTACACATTAGAAAAGCACCTCTTGTTTGTGCCAATAATCTTTGTGGTAAAATAACATGAATTCTTAAGTGTTTGATAGTTGGTCAATTTTTCAGTTCATGTTCAAGGATGCTTTCGATGGGTCTGTTTCAGGTGCTGGATTGATTAAGAAGAAAGGCTTTAAAGGATCCTTTATGGAAGCAGGATCTCAGGCTAAGGTATATTATAAGAGATCAATGTTGTTTATTTTCTGCCCCACTTTTTACTTTGTGAACTCAACACTTATTTGAACATGTCCATTATTTTTAACTTATTAATAATCCGTTTTTATTTTGTCTTCTCTTCATTAGACTTTTGCAGTTCTATCTGGAGTTGATAGTTTGGTTGTCTGCATCTTTGGAAGACTTCGAGGAAAGCATGATGGTATAAAATATTTAACATCAATGATATATGTTTGGCAAAACTAACAGATAATAAATTGATTGGAAGTTAAAAAGTTAGTTGGAAACTAATAAACTAGCTAATTTAATTAAAACTATTTGATAAATTAGCAGTTAAACTAACTGACATGTATAAAATGACAATACAAGACCATAAAAAGAAAGAATTATGATAAGATAGTGTACAAATGCTCAATGAAGAGCTTTTCAAAAAACACTAACAAGATGCTATAAGTTAATAAAATAGGTTCCTTTATCAAAGAGGTCTAATTTGGTCAATCAAGCTTTTGATTTAGTCAAATACTTTAGAAGCTAACTCAAAAACCGTTCTCACTTGTCAGTATAATGTTCTCTCACTGATAATGTGATTACTTTCACATCTGCAGCCATTAACGCTGGGCTAGCTGGATGTTGCGCTGGTCTTGCTACAAGTTTTCCAGGTATCCTTTCTTTTAATATATAATTGATGAATTGTCACCCTTTACTTGAAAATTTTATTAACTTGGTCACTGCACCAACTGAAATTAATTAAGGATAGAAGTCATTCTAATCTGCCTATTTTGACTAACCCTTTTCTCAAACATACGAATTTTAATTTGTCTTTCATTGTTGATATCACCGTATAAACATAACCATTCTTGCCAAGAGCTGAGACAATTTTATCTCCACTTTTGAGGCTTATTACTAGACTCCATTGTCCAGCAAATCAAAACATTGACCCACAATTGACAATGCATTTCAATCACTTTTTTTCTTTTTTTTTGTAAAAGTACTCTCTCTATATATCTATGTAATTTCCTTTTTTTTTGTATGTTTTTATTGTTATTATGACTCATCCTTTAGGATTCTCCAGGTACACCCCAAGCTCTTATACTGAACTGCCTCACCTATGGGGCTTTTTCTTTTATGATTGAAGGGGTAACCAAGAAACGATCAGCACTTGCATACCCCATGTCCAAGAAAACAAGTGCATAATTCCTACATCTCATTGAGAAACAGGGGTATGCTGCTTTTTTTGCATCATTAAGATAAGGTGTATAGCATATATATATGCACCTTTCTTTTGCCTTTCTTGTAGCCTTTATGAACAATTCTAGAGATAATAGGGGTGATGTACGATACATTATAACAAGGACATGGCTTGTTTGTATGCTATTAATTTCTGATCGAGTTTCAAATATGGCATGTTGATTGCACCATATGTTCTTTATCCGTGGTTTCAAATATGGCATGTCTTGAGCTTGTCTCATTCTCATATTGGTTTTAACAAGATCTGCAGCAGATCTTAATATATTAGTACTATGTCTATGTATTATTAATGATTTGAGCTTGCTTATTGCACGTTAAAACACATATTCTTTATAGCAGCATTTGCTAACTATACACATTCTCGTCAAATTTGATTATTCTATTCAGTAAAGGAATAGACCATCATGAACTAATCGGTTTAAAAGTGTGATAATAGTAATACCACGATATTTTTAGACTTTTGAATTGCACATATTTTCTGTTTTCCATTATTGGATCACACTCATTATTTTCCAAATTTAACATGTCTTATTCTACAACTAAACCGATGTTTTTTTTTCACACATAAAAACATAGTAAGTTTAGCAATTCACCCTAAAGACTTCCGTATATGTATGGTAACCTAGAATGAACAACAAAATACACCAAAATTTCATACTCTTCAGTGGCCTTCCGATCCACACCATTCCTCAATAGTTGAGGAAAAAACAACCACCATCCTGGGACTGCCAAGATCACCACCATGAGCGGCCCCGACACAGCACGGTGCAACCGCCACCCACGATGGAGCATCGCCTTCTTCACAACCACCTCCACCACCGTGCACATACCTTGAAGCACAAAAAAACACGTTACTTCCCACGTGGGAGGCACACGTGTAAGGTAATAATACATTAACTCATGCATAAGTCCTGACACAAGGAACGTGGTCAACATGGCAGTTGACGTGGCACACAAGGGACCGACAAAACAAGTAGACATACGACGTACGGGGTCGTATATGGTGGGGCGTAGAATACGAGTAATAATGAGGTTCCATCTACGACCCCAGAAGTCTTGAAGGGACGTACAAAGGTAGGGTTTGTTGAATAGTGGCTGAATCTCAAAGCCAAGAACAGTTTGAACCAAGGCTGCAATAAGGACTAACACAATCTCTAAGCCAAGGTACAAGTAACAGTAATAGAGGACTAACATGAAACGAGGGTGCAGGTTTTCTTTATAATCAGAAACACGTATGATCAAGCCTAAAAGAAGCACTTTTAGGGCCAAAAGCCATTTTGGCTTTTGTGTGCTGTTGGTATTAATGTTTACATTGGTTGTAGGGTGTTGTTTGAGGTTGATAGGGAGGGAAGCTATGAAGATGAAATGGACAATGTTTGGGGATGATATTAGGGCAAGAGGGCCTTGGTTGAATGAGAAAAGGAGGAGCTTGAAAATGCCAAGCCAAACAAGGAAGAAGGAAGTGAATCCAACTAAGTTAGGTGAAGAGAGGCTCAAGGGAAGAATGATGAAGATACAAAAAATAGGGAGGAGGGAGAGAAGCCTCAAGAAGCCTTTTGGTATTCTAGAAGCTATGTAATAACAATAACAGAGACATAAGATTGCTGAAATCCATACCCTGATGAACCTTTCAATTTCATCTCCCAGCATCTTCTCTATCTCCATCTCCCTTGAATCTATGTCCTGAGTGTGAGTAAAATGTCAATGAAAATGATATATATATGGCTAATTTTTTAGATCTAGATCGGTGGGTCTCTAATACATTTTATTAATCAAAATGTGATATTGAAGACTTTAGGCTGGAATTAATGATACTATATGGTAAATAATTGATGTTATATATTATAAAATTTATAAAACCATACACACAATATATTATATCGGGAGTTAAACGACTGGTTCAATATACAATATTATTCCTTATTACTAATGCCTGATATTTCCGTTTTAATTGTTAACTATTGAGGCCGGAGAGACAGAGGGGTCTCTTCTATGATTAGCCGAAGTCCGAGACCCTTTTCTCTTTTAGATGTTTTATAACAATTTTTTAGGGAGAAACGATGTCTTCATTCAAAATCATAGAAAGTATATAAATTAAAAGGATACTTATAAGAGATTTACTACTTATCTATTTAAGAAAATGAATAAAAACTTAAACTTATGATTTCGCAAATGTGATGCTTATTTCACCATAGACCAATCTTTTAGAGCTGAGACATGTTATTATTATTATTATTATTATTATTATTATTATTATTATTATTATTATTATTATGTATTGGTGGAATGTTGTTCAATTGGAACATTTTTTGGTGTTTTTTATGCGTCCTTTGTACCCTTTAGAAGTTATTTTTTGTGCTGCCTTTATTACATCTCCTCATGATTTATCTCACCCTTTTGTGCGTACTAGTATATATATATATATATATATATATATATATATATATATATATATATATATATATATATATATATTAATTAGTATTAGAGCCCGTGTAATGTATGAGCATACTGATTTATACTGATTTATTGTAGACTATCAAGAATTGTAATTATTATATGATTTAATTTGAAGAAAATCTAAGTTTACATTTTATTGTTGTGCTGCAGCTTAGACTACTAATCATGTTTCAAAAAACATGTTTCTCCGATACAATTGTGTTGCATTTGAGCTTCCAATACTAGAAATCTTACATGGACTACAAGTATCATAATCTTGTTATTTCATTTGATATTTGATATATTACCTTGAATTTAAACTTTCTTATATAGATTACATACAAATTCAATTGTTGTATTAACTTGTTTTAAAAATTGTGCTTATACTCTAAAAATGTAAAATAACAATTCAATCTGTGTAAAACTATTTTAAATAATTGAAGTACTAATACATGAGTAATATAATTCACCAATTGAATATCAAAGCTAACCTGATTGTTGAAATTGTATTTCATAGTCTTGCATTATGGAAATTCAATCTTGTTGTTCATATAGATTGTCATACATCAGCAAATTATTGAATATATTTGCACTGATTAATTTTATGCAAAGAATTATTCAAGTTTGATGATTGAGGAGAATAATTTGCATTTATGACTGATATTTGTTATAAGGTAGAGAAGTGAAATGTCTTAACAGTGGCTTAGTTCATTAAGTGGAATGTTGTCTGGAACCTATTTTGGATCATTTGACAAAAATATTGTTTTACATTGACACTAAGAAACGAAATAAAAAAAAGTTATCATTAGACAACGTGGATAATGATGTTTTACTCCAACTTTTGTTGTGTATATAGTATACATGTTCAACTCCTATTATTTGATAACAAAGAAAAATATGACATGAATTTGTTTGCACAAAATTAAAATGAAAAAAAGAAGAAGTTATATATCATTATCAACTGATGAAATTGAAATTGCATCGACATGTTTGTCAGGTAGAGTAAGTTCCATTGACATAATACTTTTAGTATTTTATATATAATTTTTATCTTTGCAAAAACAAAAAATTCTTCCGGTATATTAAATATTAATATTCTTACTTTCTTTTTAAAAAATCATTTTTATATTTTATCTATTTTTTTATCTTTAGTAAAAAAGTTACTCCCCTTAAATTAAGTATAGATTTTCTTACTTGCTTTTAAAAAATAATCTTTAGGATAGTATCCGAGTTCGACTGAAATAATTTTTTATCAGACTTTGTTTATCCCCGTTGAACTCTACATTAGTCAGAGCCTCTTTCCTATGATGAATTGGAGAGGATTAAGACTGGAAAAAAGTCACCTTAATATTTTATATTTGAATATATAATTTCTCTCTTTAGTTGAAATATTCCTCTCATTAAATTAAGTATAGATTTTCTTACTTGTTTTAAAAATAAATTTCATATTTCTTATTACATATGTTATTTCTATATTTAAGAAAAATATTCATCTCCACAAATTAAGTATAAATTTTGTTACTTGTCTTAAAAATATCATTTTCATATTGTGTACATCATTTATTGGGAGAAGAAGAGGAAAGAAAAACTCCACCTCATAAATTTACATATAAATTTTAGGCATTAATTTTAATTATTCTAGGTATTTTAAATAAAATAAAATATTCAATGAATTAGTTAAGTGGAAAGATAATAAGCAATAAATAAACCAAAAAAAACATTTACATTAATCCCATTAGTTATATTTTATTTATATTATTCTGTAAAAAAAATTATTAGTATTCTCCTTATTAAATAAAACAAAGTATTCAAAAAGTTAGTTAAGTAAATAAAGAAAGAAAAAAATACATTGCAAATATTATAAAAATGAATTAAAACATATTCTTTTATCATAATGATTTTTATGTTCGTTTGTCTTAAGTAAATTGTTCATGCTCATGAATTAAGTGTAACTTTTTTCTACTTGCTCTCATTACAAAAATGGTTCATCCTCGTGCTTTATATTTTACATATATTTTATATTTAATAAATTTACATATACACAATATAAAAAAAGTTAAAATTTGTCCAAGTATTTTTTTAAAGAATTTACCTATATGAGTAAGAAGATAATAAATAAGAAATACATCATTTGCCTATAATTTGAATTTAGATATTAATTTTATTTATACTTTCTATGTTAAATAAATAATATATTCAATAAATTAGTTAAGTGATAAAATAATAAGCAAGAAAGAAAAAAATATTTATACAATTCTCATTCATTATATTTTATTCATATTCTCTATATTAAATAACACAAAGTATTCGAAAAATTAATTAAGCTAAAAAAGAAAGAAAAAACATTTATATTATAATCATTTAAAAAATAATTAAATATCCCAACACTTTAATATCATATAAAAATTATAATATAGTATATTTTCTTTCTAGAAAACTAAATTTTAAGACGATATAAAAAATTACATAACAGAAAAGTCAATAATGTTTGTTTAAAGTGGTTTAAATTTAAAAGAAATAATTATTTTCCTAAAAAAATTTTACTCTATTTTTTCATAGAGAAATTAATAACCATAATGATTCAAATTTCTCTTAGTTTTATAATTAAATATATATATTAATTAGGAAAAAGTTTCCTCCTCACAAATTTATATATATATATATATATATATATATATATATATATATTATTTTATTTAATAAAATCATTTTCTTCTTTTGTATTTAATATATAATTTCTATCTTTCGAAAAAAGAGTTTTTTCTCATATATTTATTTATTATATTTACTTTTTATCTTTAGTAGAAAAGTTACTCCACTTACATTAAGTATAAATTTTGTTACTAGCTTTAAGAAAATTATCTTTAGGACAATATCCAAGTTCGACGAAAATAATTCCCTATTAGACTTTATTTATCCCCCCATTAAATTCTAGATTAATCAAGGTCTCTTTTCTCTGATTAATTGGAAGATTATGACTAGAAAAAAGTCACCTTAATATTTTATATTTGAATATATAATTTCTATCTTTAGTTAAAATATTCCTCCCCAAAAATTAATTAATTATATTTACAAATATATTTTTTTTCAATATCATCAGCTTTCGTATTTCATCATTTTTTTTAAAAGTTTACTAATTAGATTAAAAAAATGTAGTTACTAGACTTTCTTACTTGCTTGAAAAATAAATTTCATATTTTATATTATATATGTTATTTTTATATTTAATAAAAATGCTCATCTCCACAAATTAAGTATAGGTTTTGTTACTTATCTTAAAATCATCATTTTCATATTTTATACTTAATTTACTGGGAGAAGAAGATGAAAGAAAAATCACACCCGATAATTTTACATCTAAATTTTAGTTATTAATTTTACTTGTACTTTGTATCTTAAATAAAATAAAATATTCAATGAATTAATTAAGTGAAAAGATAATAAGCAAGAAATAAACCAAAATAATATTTACATTAATCCCATTAGTTATATTTTATTCATATTTTTTCATAAAAAATAGTTTATTTGTATTCTCCATATTCAATAAAACAAAGTATTCAAAAAAATTAGTTAAGTAAAAAAGGAAAGGAAAAAATACATTACAAATATTACAAAAAATTAATTAAAATATATTCTTTTATCATCATGATTTATATGTTTATTTGATTTCAAGTAAAAGTTTCATGCTTGTGAGTTAAGTGTAAATTTTTTCTACTTGTTTTCATTACACAAATTGTTCATCCTTGTGTTTTATATTTTACATATTTTATATTTAATAAATTTACATATACACAATATAAAAAAAGTTAAAATTTGTCTAAGTATTTTTTAAGAATTTACCTATATGAGTAAGAAGATAATAAATAAGAAATGCATAATTTGCCCATAACTTGATTTTAGATATTAATTTTACTTTTACATTCTATGTTAAATAAATTGAGATATTCAATATATTAGTTAAATGATAAGATAATAAGCAAGAAAAAAAATATTTACACAATTCTCATCCACTATATTTTATTCATATTCTCTATATTAAATAACACAGAGTATTCAACAAATTAGTTAAGCTAAAAAAAGAAAGAAAAAAATATTTATATTATAATAATTTTAAAAATGAACAAAGATCCCAACACATTAATATCATATGTTGATTGCTTTGGTGAATTTGTTTATGGACTAATTGTGTAATACTTTTGAATGTTACATTAACTAGCATATGTAACAAAAAAAAATCTAGCTTGGCAATGAGCTACACAAATAGTTAATATAGCAACATCCACAGTAAAGTCGTCATGCAGTCCCTTGAAGATGGAGCTGGGCAATGAGACTGACCACATGATTTCCAGCTTTCTTTATTGAGAAATGAGAACGAAAGTAATAAATATAAGGAAAGAGAATTATAGGATGTACATTAAGGCATTATTAAAAAATGCAAAAGCTATATTCATGAAGGGACAAAAATATGATAGAGACCAACTTTTTGTTTAAAGAGAGAAAACTCTATTAATCAGACTAGTCAAAATAGTTTAATATATCAACATGCACAATATTTGACAATTGAGGAACAGCCTCTTCTATCCAATAATTATCCTTAGACTAAAAAGTTAAAGAAGCCAAGGCATCAACCTCTTTGTTACCCATTCTTCTTGCACACAACAAACTCAGTTAGTCATTTTGCTGCATAATTTAGCTATTGAAAGTCACATGTAATCACATCAAAATAAGAAGTAAGATTATGTGAGAACCTCTTATTCCAAGCCTGTGAAACCTCTTGATAGTTTGTCTCATAAATAACATTAATGAAATGCAAAGTAGCAGTCATCTCAATGCTAGGGCCTCAGCTCCCTGAATATTGTAAGAATGTGGAAAGAAATGAGTAGTTGCAGCCAAAATTTGGCCTTCATGATATCTAAATATGACTCTAGGTCTTGTGCCCATTCCTTTCCTAACTTCTGCATGAAAATTAGCCTTCATGTGGGTTGGTTCAAGTGCCTTCTACACAATTTTATTGTTGGATCTTTCTTGATTAGGATCCTCTGGTGGGGGAAGCCTTAGTCTCTCTACATTATACAAAGTTTGTTCCACTGCCACATTATTTGGTTAAAAACAATATCTAGTTCACATAGACCAATATACTAGTGAATGAATGAAGATATAACATCATAAATGTGAAAAAAATGAAGATCGAATTTATATTAGATTGGTATTTGCTATATAAGTTGTATCCTAAGTCATGAAATGAAAGAGGAAGGAAAAACTTGATTCTTAGACCAAACCTTGCTATTTTGAAAGGGAGAAGAGAATGATGTTTCTTCATCGGACACAAACACATGTTGGCAAAGAGAAGAGGGACAAAGACAAAGATTCCCGCAGAAGTTCAAAAGAAAAGAAAATGAGATACTTGAGATAAAAAAGGACAAAGGAAGAATAAAAAAAAAAAGATGAAGCAAGAAATGTGCTAGTGGAGACTTAAAACTGTCTCCAAAAGCCTCTAAAAGATATATGATTTTGTCTTCCTGTGAAGCTAGTAAAATGAAAATAAAATATTAGAAACATAAGCAATATTGTGATGCAAACACTTCTAATACAAATCATCAAATAAAGAATATCAGATATCTTCAGCAATGAAATAATTAGCAAAAAAACTATGCATTAAAAATATCAAATACTGAAAAGGAGATGAATTTTTTCTCCAAACAGTGAAAGTTTTATGATATCTTTGCAGGAGATAAATAAATGAAACAATTCACTCTTCCTTATTTTACAATCAATTTACCATAGAAATTTAAGCAAATGACAATAGTCCTAACCATCTAAACTTCCATTTTCATGGAAAAAAATCTACTCAGTCCACCAGCACCATCTCCATGGATAATGATATTTTGCTTGCAGATGTTTGTTTGTGAGTTGAAACATCAAATACCATCCACAATCGAACAACTCTAATTATGATTTTCCAACTCTCATTGATCTCAACAACTAAGTTGTATTTGTTAGCCATTTTTAACGATAAAAAACTTCAACAAAGTATATCTAGAATGCAAATCGATTATTAGCAAATGTAACATAACTCATACCTCAGTTTACAATTATTTATAGAGGAACATAGAAGAGAAGGATAGGCTTAACCTTTGATGGGAAGACAAACGATTTTTTCAAATTCAAATTCAAAAAGGAGCATATTTACAGTATTCAACATTTCCTTCTTCAATCAAACATACAAATGTTGTAGAAAAAAATTCAGCTATCCTGACCTACAAAAAAGCCAAATACATGATACTTGAAAGACTTTGACTCTCCTTCTCTGTTGTGACTTAGTTGTTGTAGGTGTCTGAAGTAAAAACTTTTGGGTCATCCTCCCAAAAATTGTCATTTGATGTGTGATGTTACTCTGTTACACACAGCACACAGAGTATGATATGCCTACAACCTGTTATGTGTTGTTTCTCTGTTATGTGTTGGTAGGGAATGCATTTGGCGTATATGAAAAACTGAACAATGGTAGTAGCTCCATTTTTGTGCAGTTGGTTTTCTTCAAACCAAAAAGGTTATGAAATGGTTTTGTGCATTTGTGCAAACCGAAAGACTTATTCATTTGATTATAGCGTGAAATCGTTTCCCTCAAATGGACAATTGTTTCAAAAGCTTTTTTTTCTTCAGAAAGTGCAATTGTTGGATGTACGTGATTTGTTTGAAGCCATGGAGTTAATTCGTGAAGAAGCGAAATAGTTACAATTTTTTTTTTTAGCAAATACACCAACTATTGACACGTATCTTTTTTTTTCAATAAAAATAATTTTTAGATCCTCAAATGTTAGTATTATATATATATATATATATATATATATATATATATATATATATATATATATGAATGACAAAGAAGATATATTATAACACATTCACACTCCAATACATGCATATAACATAAAACACACAATGATTGTAGACTTTTGAATTGCACATCTTCAGATGTTTATTATTGGGTGATCACACTCATTGTTTTCCAAAATTAACATGTCTTATTTATTAGTTTGTAAAATTATATCAATACAAAAAAAAAACATCTCTATTAATGTATAAAAAATTTTGTGTTTTCTTCTATTAAGTGCTTACCAAAACTTGCTTTTACATGTTGGTCATTGTGAAAGAAAAAATCCTCATGCTTCATAACCTTTGAAAACACATAACTAACTAGCTACTTTTCTTTTTAAAAAATTATAAACTTAACTCAGATTTTGAGGTTGTATTCTTGAATTTGATACTTGAATGTATCAAGTCCAACTATTGATTTTATAGTAAACAGAGAATTGAGGAGACTGATAGAGTTTGAGTGCATAATATAATGAGTTACAAAAAAAAAAAAAAAATAGTTTGCCTAAAAGTCACTTTTTAGGTTTTGATGATTAAAGTAATACATCTAATATTAAATTGATTTTTTTTTTTAATAGTTTTTTGGTTAAATTTATTATTAAAGTAAACAAACTAGAGAACTTTTCTTTGTTTTTTTAAAGCTTTTA
>NC_038244.2:43551552-43564975 GCF_000004515.6 Glycine max
AATTACTTATTTATTTTTCTAAGATCACGAAAGAGATTTTCTTTTTATTATATATTGGGATTGATGGTTAAAAGTAAATAGAGGTTAAAATAGGTGAGATTTTTTTAGGGCAGAGTTTGTCTTAAGTTATAAAAGCATAGCATATTTTACTTATCATATGCCTTTTTTAAATTACTAGTAATTAAAATAAAATGTTCACATAGTGTATTCATTTGAAGGTAATTACTAAAAAAAATATTTTTGTCATTTTTTATTAATTAAGATAAAATTTAGTTAAATTAGAAGATATCTTTTTATCGATGGTGAAAGATGGTTAAGGGAGTCGACTTTTTAAAAAAAATATTTTTTTTGTGAAGGATATTTTTTAAAAATTATTAAAAAATTGCCTTATAATAATAATATCTATTCCTTTCATTAAATTTAATTAATATAATATTAAAAAATTAGTTTTGTCCTTTAATGAAGAAAAATGTCGATAAAAGTTAAAGAAGAATGGATTTGAAAAATAAATTGGAAAAAAAGAAAATATAGAAGAAGTTGTTTGATTAAGTTGGAATTACTAAAGTCCCATTTATTTTACAATTAAAGTTCATTTTTTATATAAAAAATTGATAGTGAAATTGTTATTATCAGCAAAAATTGTTGTGTGTTGTTCAAACTTATACCAAAGTATTATGATTTATTTGATTTGGAATTTCATGTGTACTTTGAATGTTAAAAATATTTTTTAGTTTCTAGTTTGTGTAAAATTATGATATTATGCTTCTTTAATATTATTTTATATATTATTAAATTGTTACATATTAATTTACTAAGACTAATTACACATAATAGTTTAATAATCATTGAACCTTAAATTAATGTCTAGAGTAATTCAATAACCGGTCCAATTTAAAAAAAAATATATTTTAATTGTAAAATAAGTAAAATACTTTAGTGTCCATTTAATCAAATAGCATGTTCTATATTTCCTTTTTTCCTGTAATTTATTTTTCAAATTCATTCTTCTTTTACTTTTGTATGATTTTTTCTTCATTAAAGGACAACTAAAAAAGTATGATAATCATATTAATTACATTTAACAATACTAATACTACTATTACTACTAGTCTACTAATTATTATTATGATCATTATTATTATTATATGGCAGTTGTTTAATATTTAATTTCAAAGACCTTTTATAAAAAGAAAAAAAAACTCTTGACAAAAAAATTCTTTTTTGAAAAGTCATTCTCCCTTGACCCTTCTTCGTCAATGATAGGAAAAATATATTCTGAACTAACTAATATTTATATCCTTAATTAATAAAAAATATAATAAAGATCATACTTTAACTAGTAAATACCTTGGTATGAATACACTATGTGAAAAATTAAATTTAATTGTTAAACAAATGAGACTTTAACTTCTATATAACCAAACATCTCATTTCATTTTTTTCTCGTTTCTTTCAAATTCATTGTTTTTAACTCTTTATTGAGTCACTTATATTCGACCACTCTCTCCAGTAGTAAAAGTGAAATAATTTCCATGATCTTAGAAATAAAAATTAAGTAGTTATTCTTCAGTGTTATAAAATAACATCATATATATATATAATAGTAGAGTTATTAAATTACCTTCTTTTCTTTGCAATAGTTAAAATTTTCTTTATTCCTTTAAAAAATAACCCCACATATTAAAAAACTCGATTCTTTCTTCAAAAATAATATAAAAAATTCATCTTAGACGTACATTTAACATTAAATTTAGGAATACATCTACATATAAAAATTTACAAATTTAGACAAAGTAAATTTTAGTATGTCAATTAATCTTTGTTTTTAATAATACTAATTTACAAAACAGATAAGCAATTAATTATTTTAAAAAAAATTAATGAAAATATTTATATTTATAAGTGAAATTATTACAATATTTTTTTATAAATGTTAGCTAATTGTGATAAAAGGTGAAAAAAGAAACAGGCAAAAAAGTACCTCTAGTTTAATAAAGCAAAATTGTTACTTTAATAGTAAATTTAACAAAAAAAAGCATTAGAAGAGAAAATAAATTTAATATTAAATGTGTTACTTTAATCTCCAAAACCTACTAAGTGACTCTTAAGCCAACCAAATTTTGTGTATCTCATTACTATGCACTTAAATTCCATCATTCTCCTGAATTCTTCACCTACTATGGTTAGAAATAGTCATATGGACACATTCAAATGTCATATTTAAGAATCCAACTTAAAAATTTTTAGTTATTTTTAGTCTTCAAGGAAAAAAAGTAGCTAGTTATGTGTATCACCATATATTTATATTTACAATCATATTTATGGCCCATTGATTTCTATAAATTTTGTTTTCAGGTGATCGATGATGAATGTATATATAACCAACTATACCTATTCAAATAATTAATGTTTGCACTTTTTGAGAGGATGTTTGCACTTGTTAGTTTTTAACTTGTAGCAATTGTTCAACTATATGCAATGGCATACAACTCCAAAAATCACAAATTTCTTGTTATTAATTTACCCTATAATTTTTCTCGTAAATGAAGCTCCTAGTAATGCTTTCATTTCAAGTTTCATTTTTTTTTTCTTTTCAGAATAATTTTAATCATATGTGAAAATTTTAGTTTTATTGATAATTTACATATATAATTAATATGATTTTTACAGAAAATGGTCAACATTCGATCTATTGTCTTCAAAGTGCTTAAAACAATGCACCAAAATTGTATCCATGAGACTCAAAACTAAAATGCTTGCAATTTTCTTCAACTTAGGTGATTACCGGTTAGACTTTTACAATGAGGGTTTACTTGAAAATAAGAGAATAAAAAAATAACAGTAATTGAGAATTGATAAAAGCATTTGCAGAATGAGTCATTGATCATTAAAAGATTGATAAAGACTACAGAGTGTTATTTCTTTCAAAATTTAAGTATAACCACAAAGACATCTTTATAGAATAAAATGATCGACATCCTATAATTAGAAACAATATTTATACCATAGTCGCATTAGAAAAATGTTGCATTGTTACAATAATTTTAGTGTAGTGAATGGAAGCATCCACGAGAAAACACTAGCAGAAGAAATTTTATCAAAATTAAAAAAAAAAAATTCTCCTCATCCAGAAGTTACACAGTGACAACTTGTTTTTCTTCTCATTCAGAAATAGAAAACAAATTTCAATGATTACAGTCTGTGAAAGAGAAATTCTCATAACATGGTGCAAACATGATGTATCTAAGAAGGCACTGAATAAAAAAGCCAAATGTCTTACATCACTACCATTAATTCAGAAGTTTTATCACTTTGCTAAAGAAATTAAGATAGCTAGGTCCACATATTCTGTTTATTTGGAGACTTGAAGGAACAATGCTGAATTCCAAGGCAGTTTTCATGATGAATATCAAGGCTGTTGTTGAAAAGGAGCATGCAGAATAAACAAACAAAAAAAATGCATATACTTCAAATTAAAGAGAGGGTATGAGAAGCAAAAGCATACAAAATACTTTAGGAATCAAATAAAACGTATATGTTAAAAGCTAATATCATTTTGAATGAAAATTTCTTGAAGTGAAGAAATCGTTTCTTGTTGTTTCTTCTTCATGGGAGTAAATTTGTATAAAAATGAATTTTTTTTTAAAAAAAAAATTATATTTTTTTAAAAAAAATATATATTTTTTAAAAGAAACTGTTTCTTAAAAATAAAAAATAATATTGATATGATACATAAATAACCTTTAACACCAAACAATATCATAATTTAGTGAAATAAAAAAATTACAAAAAAAAAATTCTTACATTGAAGTAAAATTTTATATAAATTTTTGACAATAACATAATCCTGAAGATCAAAAAAATATTGTGAGAAAAAAAAAAAACTTAAAAAATCCACTTAATAAAATTTCATTTAAAGATAGGGTAAAGAGTTGACAATTGCAATAACATTTATATTCAGCATAAGAATAACAAAACACTCACTTTGAAAGACGGACTTTTTTCATTCCCACTATCATTCTATTATCCATTGACGACGTTGTCCTCTGTTGAGATTAAAGCTTTCTTTAAATTCATCTGACATATCAACACAATGGAAAACCTTAAGCTTTGGTAACTTGTCAATACCACGAGGCACCTCTGTCAGATAGCGAATAAATTTTAACTTGAGCTTTTCGAGAGAAGGCAATGCTCCATCTTCAATAACGATGGATTTCAATGGAAACAAATGTAACAGTAGTATTTGCTTTAGGTTCGGAAACCCCCTGTTTGGAAACTGCAAAACTTCACCATCGTATGCATAATTGATACTAAGGTGCGTCAAAATTGGTAGATCTTTAAGTAGTGGCAATGGATCATGTGTCAACCGCGTGGAAAACAAGGACAGCGTAACAAGATTTTGGAGCTTGCCAACCCAGTTTGGTAACTCCTTTAACTGCCCCCTAAGACGAACCTTCTGAAGTACAGGTGCAAATACATCAAAATTCAAATCCAGGTTCCCATCTCCATCTGCAGAAATATATAACTTCTCCAGGTGTTGCATCTTGTTTATCAAGGAGCACAGAAAACTTTTGAATCTTGACTCAACTTTTCTCAAGCCCAACACCCTTAATTGTGTAAGTTTTTCCAACCCTTTTACTACTTCTTCTGTATTATAGCTTATGTCCACTCCACGTAGTGTTTGTAGGGATGTTAGATCTCCAATGCCACTATCCATTAGAAACCCATATTTATTCAGAAGGTGTCTTAACTTCTTAAGCTTGTAGATCTCTCTTGGCATCATACACACACGAGTTTGTCTTAGATCCAATGTTTCTAGGTTGTGCAGCTCACCAATTAATTTTGGAAGATGAACTATGTTTGAACATCTGAAGCTTAAGTACCTCAAAAATGATAAATCCCCCAAACTTTCAATGGGCGGAACATAATCATACATTGGAGCACATTCAAATTGAAGTACCCTTAATAACATGTACTTTGTAGGCATACTCTTCACCAAGGATTCTGACAATTCTTCATCACTGAAAACATGAAGTGATCGAATGTTCGAGCTTTCAACACTTCCCGTAGAATTGTTGGAACCAGATGCTACTATTGTTAGGTGACGAATCATCCCACTTTTGGACAAGTTCCCACGCTCACTAGCAGAATGGCAAAAGCTTAAATCTTGATTCTTCTCACGGATCATTTCACGTACTACGTCATGAACACGACACCTTTTAATTTTGCCACACTTTGTAAATGAAGATACTTGAACCAAACTTCTTCGGATCAACTCATTCAAATATTTTTCTGCCACTTCTTCTAAAGTCTGTGACGCTTCATCAGATTTGACAAACCCCTCAGCTACCCATTGCAGAATCAATCTCCCGCACTCAACTTCATAATCTTCCGGATATATTCCGAAATACAAGAAGCATGGTTTGAGATGGTAAGGCAAATCATAATAACTTAAACCCAAAATCTTTGTCACGGGAGTTAATTTGGGATGCTTTCCTAATTCTGAACTTAGATTCTCACTAAATCTTTGCCATTCACGTGCATCTCTACTTTTGCGAGATAAAAGGCCACCAGTGGCCACAATAGCTAGTGGTAAACCTTCACACTTTTTAACAATTTCAGTTGATATGCCCTTAAGATTGTTTGGACAATGCCCATCTAATTCAGATCCAAATGCCATTTTACAAAACAATTCGAAAGATTTGTCATCAGTTAAAGGTTGCAACTCATGCACTTGAACAAGAGAAGATGTCCTACAAGACTCTGCAACCTCACGGTGCCTGGTTGTGATTATTATCCTACTTCCATTTTCAACATCAACTAAAGCAAATTTCATTTCCTCCCAAAAATTTTCATTCCACACGTCATCAAACACGACAACATAAATATTGCAGCTCAAGTGATTTCTCACCTCATGTATCAACGATGCTTTATCCATTGTAGAATAAACACTCTGAGAAGGATCCTTTCCTTTTTCTGCTTCCAGAAACTTGAGCAGCGCTTCCAGAAACTTGAGCAGCAATCCTTCTATGGTGTATGACTGAGACACTGTGATCCAGACATGGCGAGTGAAGTGTGTCTGGACTTTGTCAAAAACTTTCTTGGCAAGAGTAGTTTTTCCACTTCCTCCCATTCCTACCACAGAGACAACAGTGAGCTTTTCCGGCCCCTCTTTCAACCATCTTTCCAATGTGTCTCTAGGGCTGTCAAAGCCCACAACCTCAGCCTCCTTAAGAAACATAGGAGCCATTCGAAGGTTGTCAAACGTGATGTTTTGGGGTCCTCCAGAAGAATGAATTTGGTAGCAATCCTCACTTTTGTTCCTCTCCTTGATCCCACGAAATTCTGATTTCACGTCCTGGTTCATGTATGCAAATTGAAGACGAGAGGCCGTAGTTTTGACGAAATCAATAGCCTTACAATGTAAAGATGCACATCCAGGATCATCAGCAAGCTGCCTTTCCTCATGGATAATGTATTCATCAACGAGATCTTCCATGCAAAAAGATGTTTCCACCAGCTGCTTCACCTTTGCTTTGAGACCATCACGTGAGTTGCCTTCTTCAGCTGCTGCCATCTTGTCCACATCATGAATCATGGCTTGAATCCCATCAAGTTTGTCTTTCATGTCTGCAGCATCTTTTGGAACCTCCATGACTGAATTCACTGCTTTCTTTAAGGGTGGAAGCAAATAATCAACAGCCAAGGACACTGCAATTTCTTGCAATTTCTCCATCTTAGTCTAGATCTAGTTTCTGCTATTGTTATGTGTTGAGAGTGAGATGAGAAGAAAGTCAACTGTGTCTTTCAAGAGGAAGACATTCACTTTCCCTTGGTCATTCTTTAGTGTTCAATTATTGAGCAAGCTGCACGGGCATAGTCAATGAGATTCTCTTATTGCTGATCTGTTAATGTAAGTAAACAAATAAAAGAATTAGTGAGGAGCAAGTTGCAGGAGCGTACCCAATGAGATTGTCATTGTAATTTACCAATAGAAAAAAAAATGTCACACTTTTGGAAATACATGTAATTCTGAGCATCTTTTAAAATTTTTCTATGTTGTTTCTTTGACAATGGATGTAATTATTTTGCTTACTTTCTGGGTAGAATTTTACACTGGACAAAACTTAGGAAGAAAGGAACTAAAATATTCAGAAAGGAACTAGAATCATTTTATGACTTTCCTTTTTTTTTTCCTTTTCTACTTTACGAGTTCTTAAATTATTTTAAAATTATTAGGACTTCAGAGTCAAATTATTAAGTTATAAATTTTTTTCCAGACTTTAAATTCAAAATTCATAAGATATCCTATGACTTAGTCATTTTTGCTATTTATTTAAAATTTACCCCTAGAGTATAAGTTAGAAAAAGATTACGCTTCGTTTGCCCCAAAACTTGTATATATTTTCACATTTTTGGTATTGCTCTTTAATCCGAATTAGAGTTTTAGTTTGATAATCTATGTTAACTTTTAATGCAAACTTTTATTATGTTCATTATTGAAATAAATTATAATTTTGATTGGAATAGAATACCACAAGTACCTATACAGTGCATCAACTTGTCCTTTTGCTGATAGGTATATAGTATGAAATTACTAAGTTTGCGTAGTCCTAAGCTTAACTAATATTTACGTGACACCAGAGTTTTATTAACTCTTTTCATAAATTGAAAATCTTTGGCTGATTTGTATATATTGGCCGGAATCATAGACATGTGACATTAGACGTCAGAACGTACAATAATTTTATTATTTTCATGGACAAAATTGGACATTTATTCTTAAAAATATCTTCAGTAGTATCTTTTCATCTTAAATATATGTATAATCAATAACCATAACCAATATCAAACCCACGAGAAACATCACATACTATACCATACACGTGAAACAATTTTGTACTAACAAATGGTCGGAGTGATAGTGCTGCTTGTTATGAAGTGCATCTCAAAATTTTACCACTTAAATGCTTATGATCAAATTCCAACTTCTACGCCTTCCTTTAACAAATGCTCTTTTACCGACTGAATAGGCACCTGCAATTAATAAAAATTCAATTTCACTGCCTGAATAGCATCAACCAAAATCAGCTTAAGTACATTCTAAATCTGCTATTCATTACTCCAGAAATATCCGTTTGGTTTGAGGAAACGTTTTGTTTTTCATTTTTTGAAATGTCACCTTGCTTTCACTTTGTTCATTAAAAAAAAAAATTGTATAGAAAATAGTGAAAACAGGAAATAATAAGTTGTTTTTACTGTTTACTGTACAAACTTTTAAAATCAACAAAACAAAGTGAAAATAAAATAGCATTTTTGTAATTCAAAGTGAAAGCAAAAACTGAAAATAAAAAACATTTTCTCAAACCAAAAGGACACAAATAATCCCATTTGTTTGTGGTAATTTTTAAAGACAAAGGGTTCTTAAAAACCGAAAATTGCCTAAAAAAATTTCAGATAATTAGACAAGTTATTAAAAAAGTAAAGTTTTGATACTTTCAAGAAAAGAAACAGTATCTTCTCAAAGAAGCTCTAAAAAATCCATATCATAGAAATTTTTCTTTCAGAACTTATCCAAACACACACATGATAATAATAAATGAAAATGAATCAATACAATAATTGATCCCTAACATAACATAGTTAACAAATCAAAATCATTCCCATCAGCATTAAGAAATTAATAAAACAGAAGCAATACCTCTTCCCTGTGAAAGATGCCGGCAGCAAGTGCTGCTGATGCATTTGTTTTATAGAACACCTCAGAGAAGTGTTGAGGAGCACCAGCACCGCTACTTGCGATAACAGGGATACTTACAGCATCTGATATCAACTTAATTTAATCTTCATCAAATCCTTTTCCTTGACCTGAAACATTGACAAAAGTAAAAAGAAATTAGAATAAAAGAAACATTTTATTAAATATATAATCAAATTACCCCAAAAAGTTTTATATTTTTTCAAATAGAAAAATGTTTATAAGAGTAAAAAGAGGGAAAGTACAAATAGGAGGAAGAATAAAAGATCATACAGAAATAGGAAAATTGAGGCATAAACATAACAAAGAACAAGAAAAAATTCATGAATGCAACAAGACACCCCAATCTCATTGCACATAAGAAATAATTAAAACAGCCTTAAGAATGAATCAAATAGAGGACATACCCATACCTATACTGATAATTAATCCCCATAACAAGTTGAGGGTCAAGGTAGAGGGTATATATCTTATTTTACTCCGCCTCAGTTGGGAAGACTGGACTAGTAATGAGTCATGACACCTTTGAAAAGAGTTCAAGAAAAGAGAAAGTCATTTTTATCCACCTTTAGTGTCCATATATTGTAAATAAGAAAGTCATTTTATTTTGAAAAATTCATTGATGATGAAAATGGTTCAGACAACATTCAAAATTTTGAAAATAATAAACAATTTTTAAAATTAATTAAAAAAAACTGCTCTTACAAGCAAATGACAAAAGCCTTATCCCACTAAGTGAGGTCAATTACATGAATTACACAATGTCATTTGGCGTGTTCAAAGAAAAAACCAAACTGCTCTTAATGAAGAGAAAATATAGTGAAATATAGTTAAAGGATACAGAATTATATTTACCATCGCAATCAATGCAATTAAGTAGTATTTCACCAGCGCCAAGCTCTTCAACTGCTTTTGCTAGTTCGTAAGCACCAATTGGCCGGCCTTCTCGTCCCCCATTAACCTTACAATAAACATAAGTAATGAGATAAGAAAAAAAATACTGCAGGAAGTAAGAAGTCAAATGACTAACTATCTTCATTCTTTCACATCAAAAGAAATTCCAAGAGATCCATGAAATAAAATCTCATGACAACCATTGACTAAAAAAATAGAAGGCTAGATGCACATGGAAAGTGATGATCGTGGTCCCCTTCTAGTATTGCAAATATAACCAGCAGCACAAATTACATACAAGTAGAGGGCATCTTATATACCAATGACTTAGACAGACTGGACAACTTGACAATTGCAAGAGTCAAGAGTGCAAGGTCACATTAGTTATGCATATGCCCATAACCAATCTAACACCTCTGCTTACAAGTTATGCTTCTTTTAGCCTCTCTAAAAGTTGTCACTCTAGTACTATCTACTATTTCATGGTAGAATGCTTAAATGCAAGGAAAACTAGATTAAGAGATCTAGTGTAATGGACATGATAAAAAAAATTAAGCAAAGAGATAAAATAAACTTACTGTACATTGATACCATGCATATTCTTCTCCATTTGGACTTGAAACAACATAAAATGGTTTTTGAATATTTTTAAATTTAATATATTTCACATAAAAGAGCACTATCAGAACTTTTTTTTTTTATCAGCAAAGATAGATATTTATATTAATAGATGTGAGTACTAGAGGTACTGAAATACATGTATTTGGATGGCCATACAGTTGATTCCAAATCAGACTGAGTAGAGTCTAGTAAGGAACCAGAATAGGCTTCACCAAGCTATGTAGCTATTACTAAAGTCTGTGACTTTTCTTTCCTAATACAAAAACCCTTCTCTAATATTACTAGACCACTGATTAAAATGTACTGAGAAGTGCTTCTTGAAGTTCGATAGCCAAGTCCACAATAGAAAGGATGCATCGTCAATTAATTTTTTACTGTCGAGGGATTCATTAGAGAATATGATCTTATTTCTCTGCTTCCAGATGGTCCATGTTATCGCCAACCACCAGCATTTCCATCTAGTATTTCTTATCCCACCATCCGATATGAAACAATGTTGTAGGAAGTGTTGCCTTGGGTCTCTCGGGAAAACTCCAGAAATGTTCAACCATGAAGATGATTCCCACCAAATTGGGAAGATTTTGCTGCAATGAAAGAATAAATGCCCTGATTCCTCTTCCATAATTCCACAAAATGGACAGCTTCTATCTGTGACCTCTATTTGTCTCCTGTGCAAATTTACTTTAGTAGGCAACCTATCTCTAAGTAGCCTCCAAGCAAATACTGCAACTTTGATTGGCACCTTTAACTTCCACAGCTCCTCAAAAGCCCCATCCTGTATCCCTTCAACTTCTGCCCCCCTCATCAGATTGTAAGCCGACTGTGCCGTATATTTTCCACTTTGATCTGTCTTCCACACCCACTCGTCCCTTCTATTTCTCTGTATTGTCTTCCTCTCAATGTCTCTTAGGAAATTAGTAGCCATTGGTATCTCGTTATCGAACAGTGACCTCCTCCAAGATAAGTTCCATTCCCACTCCTCCTTGTATCCTCCCATCTGCTGGATTACTTGGTTCTGTTGGCGCGAGATTGAGAACAATCTAGGGTACTTTGTTAGCAATGGTGCCTCTCCCTCTATCCACTCATCTTCCCAAAATTTGATCCTGTCTCCACTCCCCAACCTCCACTGTATCCCTTTTTTGAACTCCTCTCCCTGTTGTGAGGTTTGAAATGTTGTCTTTAGGTCCCGCCACCACAATGATTCTTTGTTACACCCTGGTGCTTCATCCAATCCCCTCCACCCTCCGTACTTGGACTTCAATACCCTTGCCCACAGCTGTCCGTCATGCTGGAATAGATTCCATCTCCACTTTCCAAGCAAAGTGAGATTAAAAGTATTTATATCCTTCAAGCCCAAGCCCCCTTTTTCCTTTGGTAAGCAAACTATGTTCCACTTAATCCACGCGATCTTGTTTTTATCTGGTCCTTCTCCCCACAGAAATTTGCGTTGCAAACTAACTAACTTTTCTTCCACCTTCTTAGGTATCCTGAAAAAAGACAAAAAGTAAATGGGAATAGAATTTAGGACTGATTGGATAAGAGTCACTCTCCCCCCAAAGGACAGGTGTCTTTGCTTCCACTTAGATAATGCCCTCTCACACTTTTTTATGATAGGATCCCACATCTGACCCCTCCTCGGATTTGCCCCGATAGGTATTCCTAGGTACACAAATGGAATGGACATTAGACTACAATTTAACCAACTGGCTGCTTCAAACTTCCATCTCTCCGGCATACCAAATGCACCGAAACAACTTTTTGTAAAATTGATCTTAAGGCCTGACGAAGGTCCTCAGAATTGCTTTAATTGACCTAACATTCTCCTGTGAGGCCTCACCAAAAAATATTGTATCGTCCGCATATTGTAGGATGCTTACTTCAACTATGTTTGCTCCCACTGAGAAGCCCCGGTAATTTCTTTTAATAGCCTCTCTCACCAATCCATTCAGTGCCTCTGCTACAATGTTGAAGAGAAAAGGTGCTAATGGATCCCCTTGCCTGAGACCTCTCTGTGGTGAGAACTCAGTCGACGGGCTGCCATTTACCAATATCGATACAGATGCAGATTTTAGGCATCTCACTATCCACTATATCCATTTAGCGCCGAAGCCCATTCTCCTCAACATATAGACCAAGAAATCCCATGATACCGAGTCGTATGCCTTCTCATAGTCCACTTTGAAGACTAAACACGGCTTCTTACTTCTCTTAGTCTCGTCCACCACCTCATTTGCTATCAATACACTGTGGAGCAAATGCCTCCCCTCTATAAATGTTGTTTGTCTCTCGTCTATTATGAATGGCATAATCTTCTTCAGTCTGTTGGCCAACAGCTTTGCAACTATCTTGTACATACAACCGATGAGTAAGATCGGTCTATACTCCTCCAACGATTGCAGGTTGACCACCTTGGGGATTAAGACAATGAATGATGCATTACAACCCCTTGGAAAAATCCCATTGACATAGAATTCCTCCATGAACCGCAGAACGTCCGGTTTGACTAAGTTCCAAAACCTCTTGATGAATTTGAAGTTAATTCCATCTGGACTCGGACTTTTCTCACTCCCACACCCCCAAACTGCGACCTTTATCTCCTCCTCCGTAAATCTCCCTGTTAACATGTCATTTTGGTGCTGGTCAATAGACTGAAATTCAATACCATCTAGGTGAGGTCTGTTATGGTCCGTTTCTTGAAACCTATGTAGGAAAAATAGGCGGGCTTCCTCTTTTACTCTTGCTAGTTCTTCAACCCATTCTCCATCAATCCATAGTCCATGCAGAGAATTGTCTCTTCGGCTGGCATTAACCAACAAGTGGAAATATTGGGAATTACAATCCCCTTCTTTTATCCATCTGGCTCTCGCTTTCTATCGCAGTAAGGATTCATGATACTGTGCAGCTCTCCACAAATCTTCTTGGAGCTTTTTCCTGGTCATCACCTCCTGAGTAGACAGCTGTCTATGTGATGTGCTCACTTCCAAACTATTCAGTTCTCCTTCTATCTTCTTGTAACTCTTAAAAGTATCACCGAACTAGTCTATGTTCCATATCTTCAACCTTGCTTTCAGTCTCTTTATTTTTTCCTTTAACACAAATCCGCCCCATCCTCTTTGCTGGTTGGACCTCCAACACTCCTGCAGAATGAAC
>NC_038244.2:43565075-43566315 GCF_000004515.6 Glycine max
CTGCTTGGCACATTATTTTGTCTATTATCTCCTTCTTGGTTTCTTGGATGTATATCATATCTACCTTCTTCTTTTTAATCAATCTCCTTATCGCTGCCCATTTCACCCCCTCACATTGTAAGTAATAATGTTCATGAGATATGGCTCTTATTCCCCGCTTTCTCCGCCTCTATCCTGTCTCTCTCCTCCAATGCCATAAATTTCTCCACCATCCTCCCCTAGTCTTCCACTTCATTTATCCCCAAGTTTTTTGCTACATCCCAAATGGTTGCTGCTTCTTTCTTCCTATTTTCTCTTACTGTTGTCTGCTCCCCGCCAACTTTGTTCTCTGTATTTCCACTATTATCATTCTCTTGTGGGTCTTGTGACATCTCCTCTTTGTTTCCCGTGGTCTGCTGTTTTTTTTGCTCCTTGGTATTTTTTCTCCATTGGCAAGTCATGTTTTGTGGGTCTGTATCGAAAATCTGGGCTTCCTTAATTCCTCTGCCCTCCTTCCCTTGCTTATGGCACCCCTGGTTCGGGAATACACCTTCCAAGGGGTAGCTGTATCTAAAAAATGGGTTTGAGTGTTGACAGCTTGGTTTATTGGGCTTTGAAGGGGGGTGTGCATAGCAGGGTTTACTTTAACTAGAAATCGAATTAGAAATTAATTACCCTACTGCATACTTGAGCACATTTCCTCCCCCACCCTCCACCCCCAATACCATAATAGAGTACTGTATACAGCTCAATATGATAGAGTACAAACATAAGAAGCCCCTGCTTCAAATTCAAACAATTAGTAGGCATAATTCTTTAGGACCACCTTAAAAGAGGTCAGATCAACCTCTTATTAATTAGACTCTTATTAGAGTAAGAATTTAGATAATTTAGAACCATAAAATATAAAATAAAGGAAAAGAAAAAGCAAGCTCTTCGCCTGAATTTGAAACCCTTATGGTCTTCAATTGCACATCATTAGGATCCTTTACATACACTCTATGGGGATCAATACTAACAACCACTGCCTGCAAATTGAAAATTAATTGGAATGTAGACAATTGATTCCATACATGCATGATGCATCACACACACACACAGCCATAGCCTTAATGGTCGTGGCGGAAGATTGCTTTTTTTTTTTTTTTTTGAAATTTTCGCAATGGGTCGTGTTGGGATAACCCGACCTGACCCAACCCGATTTTCGCATGCAAAAGGGGATGAGCAGCGCTTGCAGGAACAGCAACACGCAAACTCCAAC